>NC_133177.1:240000-272500 GCF_049306965.1 Danio rerio
TATTGTTGCTTGTTGCCATGGAAACCGTGTTGAATGTGGATTTCGAGTCTTTTTTCCAGAACAACAAATGAGCTGCCATGACAGAATCTAAACGCACATATGAGTGAAAAACAGTGACCATAATATTAAAGAACTGCATATTAGCATCTAGAGCAGGGGTCTCAAACTCCTCAAGCTCCTCAGCTGTGTTTGATTATTGGAACTAAACTGTGCAGAGCTGCGGCCCTCCAGGAACTGAGTTTGAGACCTGTGCTCTAGAGCAGTGCTATTCAGTTGAACCCGCCCCCCAAGACTCTTTGTTCCGCCCTCCAGATAGTGCGACCAAGACATCAAAATACATTTAGTTCAGTCAAAAAACAGCTGCTATAGTTATGAAGTGACGTGCGTCTGTTCAATACAGCGCGAGCTGCAGACGAAGCTGCGCAGAGCGTGAGCCACCTGACATCAGGCGAGTGCCGCGAGCAGCCGAAAACATTTGGATATGTTTGTAGAAACGGCCTTTTGTACAATGCACTGATATCGTTTATAGGGATGCAACGACAGTAGCCGATTTCACTATTAACCACTGAGGCTAGTACGCACGCACATTGCATTAACCATAGCAGCGGGCCGTTTACATATCGCGTCTTTTCTGCACGCAAGTTTATTATTTCAAATGGAGACATGCACCAACGCAATCTCACGGCAATTCGCATCATTTTGCTGTAGTGGCTTGTATAAATGCGCATGATCTTATTTGTACAATTTAGTACGATTTGCTCATCACCTAATGACGGTTGAGGTTAGGGGTGGGGTTAGGTGCCACGCCTCCTTTTTAAAATCGTACATTGTCACATGACTCAGCTGAATACGAAATAGCTACTAAACTGACAAAACGTAAAATACTTACCACTTACCACTGATGTTAAATAGTTTCAGAATACAAAAAATATTACATTTTAATGTAGAAAAGTACAACGTGGGGGTCTTAAGGAGCAAATATACAGCATATGCTGCTGTGTCATCACTCATATCGCAAGTCAGATCTCTCCGACCCCTCATTTGACAAACTAATTGAATAGCCGTGCTCTAGTGATGCATGATAGCGTTCTGTTTATTGCAAACGTGCTGCAGTTTTATCGTCTGCCGCTTTAAATGTTCGAGCTTTGCAAAGCAGGATGGATTCTGGTGTACTTGTGTTTGCGGATGCTAATGCCGTGTCTCGTTCCTGTGTTCTACATTGTCTCAGCGGTCACTCATGGGTTACATGATTGTGTTCACCTGTGTCTTGTTTGGTTGCTCATTTAAGCCCTCGCTCTGCCTTCTGTGTGAAGCTGCTGTGTTTATTCTCACCTTCTGGAATTTATTTGCTTTCGTGGATGAAATAAATCTGCTGAGTTATTTGTTTATGTATGCTAATGAGCTCTTTTTTTGTCAGGCAATTGGAAAAAGGAATATTTATATTAGATTGTGACCGAACTGTTAGACAGTAAGCGATGTGAGAATTAATCGCTGAAACCTGTTTTGAAAATCTGTGCATGGGAATCATCGGTTCAGAGCACTTTCTCAGCTGGCCAATAGGAGCTCTGTGTGCTTTTGGGGAGGAGGGGCTTGCAGAAACAGACATGTTTATTAGTGAAATACCCATAACACTGAAGGAGATAAATTACAGCAAACAGGACAGCCCTACTGCATCACTTATGAGGACTTACTGAACACATGTCAGTGATAATGGCCACAAGCGCTGTATTATGTGTGCCAGGCCAGTAGTGGGCGCTTTCAGCTTGTTAGTAAACAGTACCTGTGGGAAAGTTGCTATGGTAACACAAGTACTATAGTAACTGATCTGTTGTATTTGTTATACAGTTGCTATGGTAACACAACAACTATAGTAATTGATCTGCTGTGGTGATTCTACAGTTGCTATGGTAACACAACAACTATAGTAATTGATCTGTTGTGGTGATTCTACAGTTGCTATGGTAACACAATAACTATATTAATATAAAAGTATTACCCTTTCTATATATCAGGGGGTGTTACTGTAGAGTATATTATACTACTATGTTCCCCAGTCTACTGTAGTAAACACTAAAGTATACTGCAGTATTCACAAAACCTAAATTTGCAGGCCCAATGTTGGGTTAAAAAAAGTTATTAAAATCTAATTGAAAAAGTAACACACAGTTGGGTTATATATATATAATATACAGTATATTTGATATATATATATATATATATATATATATATATATATATATATATATATATATATATATATATATATATATATATATATATATATATATATATATATTTGACCCAGCAGTGAGTTACATAAACGCAGTGTTTTATAGAGCAGACAGCAGAATTCAGTCACACGGTTCAGAAATGGGACAGTTCACCCCAAAGTGTGAGCTCAGTCATCATTTGCTCGTCCTCCACTTGCTCCACACCTGTCTGAGTTCTTCTGGCGTGTCTGGTCATGAGTGCATGTAAACATGTCAGGCAAAGAAATTCTCATAGTCTGATGATGACTGCATGGGGTCTTGTAAGTCCGCACCCTATGTAGACAGCAGCACACAGCAGCTGAGGGTTACATCAGGAGACACGTGCAGCACACCATGAATGATAAGCACCCTCATCAGTGGACACTAGTTAATTCCCTTCTCCGCAGGCTGTGAGATAACTGTGCGGAGCGCTCGTGTCCGTCTGTGCTAATCTGCCTCTGTGTTGCGTAACTCTGACTGAAGCTCTTTCTGTAATTGAGTTGTGAGATACTGAGGATCAGGACAGTCCACAGCAGCACCACTGAACCACATCAAACACCGCAACATCTGCCTTTACTGCCAATACTGGAGCACACGCTGTAATGTTTCCGAAGCATACTGTACTCAAGTGTGTTATACTATAGCCTGTATACATAATATTATAGTATGCCTTTGTTGATTATTGCTACAGTATAATTAACCGCAATAAACACTAGTGTTATTCTTTCTTACTACAGTAAACTGTGGTGCATCGTGTTGTAATATACACTATAGTTTTAAAACTACAGGTCATCTGCTGATATTACTATAGTTATTGTGTTACCATAGCAACTGTAGAATCACCACAACAGATTAATTGCTATAGTTGTTGTTGTTACCATAGCAACTGTAGAATCGCCACAACAGATTAATTGCTATAGTTGTTGTTGTTGTTACCATAGCAACTGTAGAATCACCACAACAGATTAATTGTTGTAGTTGTTGTTGTTACCATAGCAACTGTAGAATCACCACAGCAGATCGGTTACTATAGTTATTGTGTTACCATAGCAACTGTAGAATCACCACAACAGATTAATTGCTATAGTTGTTGTTGTTACCATAGCAACTGTAGAATCACCACAACAGATTAATTGTTGTAGTTGTTGTTGTTACCATAGCAACTGTAGAATCACCACAGCAGATCGGTTACTATAGTTATTGTGTTACCATAGCAACTGTAGAATCACCACAACAGATTAATTGCTATAGTTGTTGTTACCATAGCAACTGTAGAATCACCACAACAGATTAATTGCTATAGTTGTTGTTGTTACCATAGCAACTGTAGAATCGCCACAACAGATTAATTGCTATAGTTGTTGTTACCATAGCAACTGTAGAATCACCACAGCATGGTTCATGAACACTACAGTATTTACTGTGATTTACTACAGTAATTTTGCATATGAGCTGGCCGCAGCCACTTGAAAACAGATAATGGTTTAAAGCGTTCTCTCTATGAGCACTAGTATGTTCGTATGCTGCACGTTTGATGATCTCTACACTGTTATTATGTGTGAAAGGTTTACTAAAAACTAAAGTATACTGCGGTATTTATTCGAGTTTATTAGAGTGGATGATGGTTAATACTGCAGTACGCTGGAGTTGTAGAAATACACACTTTTCTATATTATGGTTCAATAATACTACAGTATTTACCATCAGTTATACTGATGTAGGATGCTCACACGTGGGCCATCATCACAGTAACCAGCACATTTGTAATGCAGCAGTTTGATCATTCACCTGTCGTGGCGAATCATCAGGTGTGATTGCATGCAAAGAAGGCAGTTTTCACACGGTGGTTTATTTTCTGAGCCCAAACTTCCCAGACTCTTTCAGTGTTCAGCAATAATAGTTCAGGTGCATCTGATGATGATGATGATGATGATGATGGAGACTAGTGATCTCTGTAAGCATGATTGAACAACATTGCTGGACTGAGATCAGGGTTTATATGAAACCAAAACCAGACACTGCGACCACTCTGATGGTCAATAATTAACCCCTGCACAGAAATAAAAAGAAGAGTTGTTTATTTTGAGCTCATTCTGCGTCGCAGTGGCGTTATTGCTGTCCACCGCGCTCCTGCAGTTCTGCTGTTTCTCCACAAGGGGCGCAAGCACCAGCGCGCGCAATGCGCATCTCCGCCGGCTGAAGACAGGAGCGCGCGGCGCGTGCACTGCTGATCAGAGTCAGAACCATCCTCTTACTCTTCATCATCATCCTCTTCATCATCCTCATCATGTCCACGGCGGAACACGCGCTCATGCACGGCTTGTGGAGCAGCAGCGGGAAGCCTATGGAGAAGCCGAAGAACAAGGGCTTCAGCCTGGCTAGGATGATGAAGCTGAACTGTAGGAAGGAGAAGAAGAACCAGAACCAGAACCCGCAGCATCACAACAACATGCCCTTCATGATCCACTGCCACATCGGCAAGGAGATCAAGCACATCTGCAGCAACTGCAGCCGCGCGCAGGACGGTGAGAACATCCTGACCTGTGTGTGTGTGTGTGTGTGTGTGTGTGTGTGTGTGTGTGTGTGTGTGTGTGTGTGTGTGTGTGTGTGTGTGCAGTTTGGCTGCTGCGTTGCGTTTTTGATCACCAAGGACGCGTTCTTGCTGTTTTCAGTCACTGGCCTGATTTACGCATGCGTCTGACGCACGTGCGTCGCGTACATCGCGCTGGCGTTGCGTTTTTCATAATGAGCTTGATTTCTGTTGTGAATGCTGCTCTGCGTGTTCAGCTCACTCTGTGTGCTCTTTGCGTCCTGCATCATGTGTAAAGGGAGCAGATGCGCTTCTCCTGGTCTCCTCCATCAGTGTGGGCTTCATCTGTGTGCACAATATTCTTAAATTAAAGGAAAACTGACTTGTTTACTCAAACTCAAGTGCTTTCATAGCTGTATGAGTTTCCTTTTTCTGCAGAACACTATAGAACATACTTGGAAAATGTTAGAAACCTGTAGCCATTGACTCTAGATGTAGGAAAGCGAGGTAAAGTGAGATATATAGTCAGACTTTCTGCTTTATATAGATTAGTAGAGTCTTTAAAGATAGGAGAATCACATTATCAGCCAGTGAGCATCACAGCACAACACTGTTCAGTCAGTGACACACTGCTGATGCTGTGTTGAGGTCAGACTTTCAGACCCAGTGTTCAGAGCAGTGCTGTAAACAATACAGTGAGCAACAAGCGGGCACTGAAGGAGTGTGCACATATAAAACTAGCTCTACATCAAATAGAAGGAAAAACAAACAGAAGTCAGCGGTTACTCGCAGGGTTACTACATTTCTCCAAATATCTTCTTTTGTGTTTTGTGAAGAAACAAAGTCAAACAGGTTTGTGACCAGTAAAGGGTGAGTAAACGATGATGGAGGTGATATTTTTGGGTGAACTGTCTCTTTAAAAACAACACAGCAGTTTGTTTTGAGTGTGCGAGACTTCCGCTAGTGCGCGCTCTACTGCCATCTGCTGTTTCTTATGTTATCATTTAAATAGTATTTTTATTTATTTTTACTCACCAAATCTGTTGTGGTGATTCTACTGTTGCTATGGTAACAATAACTATAGTAATTGATCTGTTGTGGTGATTCTACAGTTGCTGTGGTAACAATAACTATAGTAACTGATCTGTTGTGGTGATTCTACAGTTGCTATGGTAACAATAACTATAGTAACTGATCTGTTGTGGTGATTCTACAGTTGCTATGGTAACAACAACTATAGTAATTGATCTGTTGTGGTGATTCTACAGTTGCTGTGGTAACAATAACTATAGTAACTGATCTGTTGTGGTGATTCTACAGTTGCTATGGTAACAATAACTATAGTAATTGATCTGTTGTGGTGATTCTACAGTTGCTATGGTAACAATAACTATAGTAATTGATCTGTTGTGGTGATTCTACAGTTGCTATGGTAACAATAACTATAGTAATTGATCTGTTGTGGTGATTCTACAGTTGCTATGGTAACAATAACTATAGTAATTGATCTGTTGTGGTGATTCTACAGTTGCTATGGTAACACAACAACTTTGACTAGCATTCTCTCTTTGTACGTGCCCATCTCCCCCGTATTAGCATAAAAAGCAGCCCTGAGTGAGAAGCAGCTGTCTGTCCATTAGCCATTACCTTTGAATCTGTCACTATGGTGACGTACAGGTGTCTGTAGCTCCACCCTCTTCTGAAAAGAGCACAATCTCGTTTGCATTTAAAGCGACAGTCACCAAAACATCACGATTAGGATCAGAGCCTGAAAGGGTCAGTTTCAGAGAGCTGGAGAACATTATCTGTGTGTATTCTCAGCTCAAACACACACACACACACACACACAAACACAATAAAGGGTTCGTTCACCCGAGAATGAATATTCTGTTATAAATTACTCGTCTTCATGTCATTCCAAACTCCTGAGATGTTTCTAACCCCGTCTGTGACAACAAGACTCAGAGGAATACTGCATCCGTGATCATCTGCAACACATTACAGCATGAATATGGTCTCCTCTTGGAACAATGCAGTGTGTTTGTTTAAAGCAGACTAATGTGGCAGTAAACTGGGTCTGCTCCTCCTTGAGCAGATTTCTGACCTATATAAGTTACTCTGTGCACATTACAGGCTCCTGAAATAGGCTTGGCTCTGACTCTGGCGCTGGTTGTGTCTTGTTTGTGTGGATGGTGATTTACAGCCGTGTGTTTGGCCTGGATTTGTGTTGACCTGATCATGAAGCTCTGATTGAACAAGCTCTGAGCTGTGGAGCCGACAGAACCAGACACATCCACTGAACCAGATCTAAAGCAGGCTGGATCACAATGACAGATGTACGGGTTCTGTTAACTCAAGGGTTTATCCGGAGTCTGAATCAGAAGAAGCAACAGCACAACAAACAGACAATCACACAGTGCACAGGAGAGTCTGTCTGATTCATTCCTCATGAGGGAGTCTGTTTGATTCATTCCGCACGAGGGAGTCTGTTTGATTCATTCCGCACGAGAGAGTCTGTTTGATTCATTCCGCACGAGAGAGTCTGTTTGATTCATTCCTCACGAGGGAGTCTGATTCATTCCTCACGAGAGAGTCGGTTTGATTCATTCCGCACGAGAGAGTCTGTTTGATTCATTCCTCACGAGAGAGTCTGTTTGATTCATTCCTCACGAGAGAGTCTGTTTGATTCATTCCTCACGAGGGAGTCTGATTCATTCCTCACGAGAGAGTCTGTTTGATTCATTCCTCACGAGGATTCTTTCCTCACGAGAGAGTCTGTTTAATTCCTTTCTAATGAGAGAGTTGGTTTTATTAATTTCTCACTAGGGAGTCGGTTTGATTTCTTTCTCATGAGAGAGTATGTTTTGATCCATTTTGCAGAAGAGAATTGGTTAGTTTCATGTTTCATGAAGGAGTCAGTTTTGGTTCATTTCTTATGAGAGAGTTGGTTTGATTCATTCCCTTGCGAGGAAGTCTGTTTGATTCATTTCTGAGGAAAGAGTCACTGATTCATTTCTCCGGAGAGAGTCAGATTGATTCATTTCTCGGGAGAGAGTCATGAGGGATTCAAATGTATATCTATGTAAATGTAAAGTTGTCCTGATATTAACCAACAAATCAAACCTATTTGAATGTGATATAAATAATTATAATTAATATTCTGTCAGTTATTCTCAATGATAGATCATTTAGTCATTAGAGATGCTTGTAAGCCAGCGCTGAGCTGGAGCTGGGTGAACGTGCTGTCTCAGAGCGGCTCTGGGTTGATTCTTCATCAGTTCAGTGTGCTTCTCGTCTGCTGGGTGTGTGTTATTCTGTGTGTGCTGCTGCTGTGTTTGGGATATTCTGCATGTGAGTGTGAACAGGTGAATGGCCTGTAGTGTGCTGGTGTTGTGTTGTTGTGTTGTTGATCCCGCTGTCCTGCATCAGCAAACGTGTTGTCATGTTAAACCACACGCTCTAATCCTGCTGATGAAGCTGCTGTGTGATTAATGTGCGTCACACGCCAGTGTTAATGTGATTATGGAGGATCTGCTGAGGGCCTGCTGTGTCCACACGTGCTGCTGATCTGTGTGTGTGTGTGTGTGTGTGTTTGTGTGTGTGTGTTTAGTCTGATCTGCAGTGTTGAGTCGGGAGTAAAGCTGAACATTATTAATAATAATTATTACAAAATCAAATCCAGACACTGTGCATTAGTTCAGCAGTTCATCAGCACGACTGGATCCAGTCAGTTCAGTTCCTGTGTGTTCCTGTGTGAGTCCAGTGTTCAGAGCGGAAGAGTCCAAACACTGCAGAGCAAATCATGCATGCGCAGCTCCACAAGACCCAAACCAAGCAGGACAGCGGAGGAACAAACCTCACCAGCTGACCAAAGAGAAGGAGACAAACCTGGAGAGCGACCTGGCTCAGCTGGGCTCCATCATTTCTCCTCTGGACGAACGTCCTGTGCAGAGCTGCAGTCTAGGCGCTGGAGAGCGCTGGACGTCCATCGTGGAGAAGCTGCACGGCTGGTGTTCAGGCCGGCCCACAACATCAATGCGGAGACTCGTCTGTCACTGGGGTCTTACAGGAATCAGTCTCCTGCTCTCCACTCCTCCATCACCACCACAGCAGCGGCTCAGGATACGGCCTGGTCCAGGATTATGGAGACCTCTAGAACTCCTCTGTGGTTGACATCTTCTCTTGGATCTCATCAATGGCGCTGCAGAATCACTTGAGGCCTCGGAATGAGTATTCAGCCAGTCTCTGCCAGAGCACACTTAGCTTTGCTTAGCATAGATCATTGATTCAGATTAGACCGTTAGCATGAGTGAAGAGTTTGACGAGTTGTCCTGTTCAGAGCGCCACTCTCCTGCTGATCAGGATAAGGAGCGGTTCTGTTCTGTGCTCTCAGTGCGGTGGAGGGATCCAGCAGTTTACAGAGCAGTGATGTCTCACACACACACACACACACACAACATCAGCGCAGGAAACGAGCACATAACACAATGACAGGTTATTCCAACATCCTCCAGCACTAGTGTGTGTGTGTGTGTGTGTGTGTTTGTGTGTTTCTGTGTCTGAATTGTGTGTCATTGTGTGTGTGTGTGTGTGCGTGTGCGTGCTGCTGCTGTGTTTGACCTACTTCAGTATCTGCATCAGCGTCACACACACTGCAGCTCCAACACTCCAGCACTGATGATGAAGCAGAGAAACACTCAATGTGCAGTGTGTGTGTGTGTGTGTATGAATGTGTGTGTGTGTGTGTGTGAGACTGAGGTGTGTGTTTGTATTGAAGAGAGAGAGATGTGTCAGTGTGTATATATGTCTGTGTTTGTGTATGTCTACGTGTGCACATGCTCACATGTGAGTGTGTGTCACATTAGCCTGGTCGTGTGTGTGTGTGTATATCGGTGTGTTTGTGTGTGTAAGAGTGATCCTCATTTTGACTGTGTGTTTGTGTGCGTGTGCGCGTGTGTGTGTGTTTGTGTGTGTTTATTGGTGTGATCCTCATTTTGACCGTGTGTGTGTGTGTGTGTGTGTGTGTGTGTGTGTGTGTGTGTGTGTTTGTGTGCAGTGGAGGAGGTTCCCCCGCCGGTGTCTCTGCTGCCCGTCTGTCCTCCTCCTCCTCTGGCCGCCGCTCTCTCTCAGCACCGCAGCAGCAGCAGGTTCTCCAGTCTGGGACGCCTCTTCAAACCCTGGAAGTGGAGGAAGAAGAAGAGCGAGAACTTCAAGCTGAGGGCCACAGGTCAGCACACACACACACACACACACACACACACACACACAGAGGAGAAGTCTAGCTCACACACTCAGACTGATGCACCACCTAATATACATTAATGTAGACACACTCAAACTGATACACACACACACACTTCAGCTTAGGCCCTTTATTAATCTGGGGTCGCCACAGTGGAATGAACCGCCAACTATTCCAGCAAATGTTTTGCACAGCTGATGCCCTTCTAGCTGCAACCCAGTACTGGGAAACACCCATACACACTCATTCACTCTCTCTCACACACACTCAATTTAGTTCATCAATTCCCCTATAGCACATGTGTTTGGACTGTGGGGGAAACACACACACACAAACACACTCAGGCTGACACACACACACACTCACACTGATACAAACACACACTCAGTCTGATACACATACACTCAAACTGATTTACACAGACTGATGCACACAAACACAGACAGGGCGACACACTTAGTCTCTCACACACACACACACACACACACACACACACACACACACACACACACACACACACACACACACACACGCGCGCGCGCGCTCTGCTGTTTAATGCACTGGCAGACTCTGCCGGATCAGCACATCAGTAATGTACAATGCTCTGTCAGTGATTCAGTGTCAATATATGCACCGTCAACATTCGAGGAGGAGGAGGAGGATGATGAAGGTGAGGTACAGAACTGCTGCATGTTCACTTCACCCTCAGGAGTCGGAACACACTGTCGACTGACGCTCATGACCTCTGACCTGCTCATTCATCATGCTTCACTGAGATTGATGTGGAGACATGCCTGACTGATGGGAATGAAGGAAACCTCTGCATTCAAAGAATATCGAGATCAGTCATCCTCATTTCTCCTCTCATCATCTCTTATAGTACCAGTATATTTAAATGCACCATTTGCATAATGCATCATCTTCTTATCAAGCGTCTAGTTTCACACAGAGAAACACTGAGGGAATAACACATCAGCACACCCTCGCCAGCCCCTCAGTGTGTGTTCCTGAAGGGGCAGTTCACTCAGTGCACTCGTCCACGCTCCCTCCACTGCTTCTGCAGGAGATCCTTCCGTCTGCTGCAGATATTCTGAAGAAAGCATTAACATTGACTTCCAAAGCAGCTTTCAGCCAATCAGAATCGAGCATTCGTCTGTCCTGAAGTGTAATTAAGTTGATGTATTTGTCCCCCACATACTTAAATTTGGTGAAACTGTGTGAGCTTATCATACCTGCAAAACACACACACACCGGCCTGTGGCTTATGCGCAGTGTGTTTATGATGTGTGTGTGTGTGTGTGTGTGTGTGTGTGTGTGTGTGTGTGTGTGTGTGTGTGTGTTCAGCTCTGGAGAGGAAGATGTCAGTGCGTCAGACTCGAGAGGAGCTGATCAAGCGAGGAGTGCTGAAGGAGATCTTCCAGAAAGGTTCATGTCTCTTCATCATCTGTCATTATCCTGTATATCCCATATACTGCTGTGACTCCACACACTGAACTGTTCTCCGAGATCTACACAGTCGGTTTGTGGTTTAGAAATGGTTGTACATGCTCATTTATTACTCCATAAACGCCTCTTATTGACCGTATTTGGAATGGTCATGAATATTTATGAGCTCTGCTCTGACACAGCTCTTGCTTCATTCCTCAAAAATATTTGAACATTTTATTTCATATCTTATTTTGGATTTAGTATATTTGGAGAGGTTAGTTTCAGCTTGAGCATGAGTTATCTAATGTAACCCAGAGGACGCTTCCTTTGCTCCCGAGCTGTGTTGTGGATGAAATACAGGCGAAATTATAGTTAAACCCAAAAAAAAGAGATTGACAGGGATCCGTTTAGATTTTAAAGCTGTAATGTGTATGAAAACATGGGGCTCAGCCTCCGCATAAACAACATCTTTACTCCAGGAAAATTACTGTAAGAGCCGAGTGATAAACTCAGCCGTCAACGTGTGTTTACTGCCGCATTACAAACATGCAGGAGCTACAGAGGCTATAGCTGAAGGGGAGGAGCTATCAGTGGTTAAGCAGAAGGGGAGGAGCTATCAGGAGCTAAGCAGAAGAGGAGGAGCTATCAGGTGCTAAGCAGAAGGGGAGGAGCTATTAGGAGCTAAGCACAAGGGGAGGAGCTATCAGGTGCTAAGCAGAAGGGGAGGAGCTATCAGGTGCTAAGCAGAAAGGCAGGAGCTATCAGGTGCTAAGCAGAAGGGGAGGAGCTATCAGGTGCTAAGCAGAAGGGGAGGAGCTATCAGTGGTTAAGCAGATGGGGAGGAGCTATCGTGTGCTAAGCAGAAGGGGAGGAGCTATCAGGAGCTAAGCAGAAGGGGAGGAGCTATTAGGAGCTAAGCAGAAGGGGAGGAGCTATCAGGTGCTAAGCAGAAGAGGAGGAGCTATTAGGAGCTAAGCAGAAGGGGAGGAGCTATCAGGTGCTAAGCAGAAGGGGAGGAGCTATCAGGAGCTAAGCAGAGGGGGAGGAGCTATCTGTGGTTAAGCAGACGGGGAGGAGCTATCAGAGGTTAAGCAGAAGGGGAGGAGCTATCAGGAGCTAAGCAGAGGGGGAGGAGCTATCTGTGGTTAAGCAGACGGGGAGGAGCTATCAGAGGTTAAGCAGAAGGGGAGGAGCTATCAGAGGTTAAGCAGAAAGGGAGGGGCTATCAGGAGTTTTTAGGGATAAACAGAAGGGGAGGAGCTATTAGAGGTTAACCAGACGGGGAGGAGCTATCAGTGGTTAAGCAGAAGGGGAGGAGCTATCAGAGTTTAAGCAGAAGAGGAGGTGCTATTGTGGCTAAGCACAAGGGGAGGAGTTTACAGGTACTAGGCAGAAGGGGAGGAGCTGTCAGGCACCAAAAGCTCCTGATAGCTCCTCCCCTTCTCTATAGCTCCTGTATGTTTGTAATGAGGTACTATTGGTAGTTTGGTCATTTATTTCACTGTGTGTGTGTGTGTGTGTGTGTGTGTGTGTGTGTGTGTGTGTGTGTGTGTGTGTGTGTGTGTGTGTGTGTGTGTCAGACTCTAGGGTCTCGGTGCTGGCAGTGGACAGTCGGCTGGAGAAGGGGCTGATATCAGACAGGACAGACTGTGATCGGACAACGGAGATCACTGAGCGACAGAGAAATGGTCAGTCAGTCAGTCAGTCAGTCAGTCAGTCAGTCGCTGCACTACACCGCAGAATAAAAGACTGTTTTAGTTCTTGAACAGTGTTGAGTGACCCTCACCTCGCTCTGCTTCATGCACTCATGCACCTGATACTGCAGTTAATAATCATCTCTCCATCTCATTAGCATAGGACATTAGTCTTGTGTTTGAATCTGCCACTATGCTGACACATATGCATCTGTAGCTCCGCCCTCTTCTGAAAAGAGCTCAGTCTCATTTGCATTTAAAGCGACAGTCACCAAAACACCACAATGAGGATGAAAGTCTGAAAGGGTCAGTTCCAGAGCGCTGGAGAACATCATCTGTGTGTATTCTCAGCTCAAACTCACAGCAGCTGGTAATAATGATCAGGATAGGCCTAAACTAATGCTGAATGTGTTTGTGTCTCCTGCTCCGGCTATATCTGATCTGCGCCACAGGAGAGGGAGAAACCCTAACTGGGTCAGCTGAAGCATGCGGCCAGTATTGCGGCTGTAGTCACTCCAGTAGTCTGTAATTCTGCTGCTGGTGAATGTGTGTAGAGTCGCTGAAGGACACGGGCTCGTCCTGCAGTCCTGAGGATTGGGATCGGGTCTGTTTTTACTCGCTCTGTCAGGAAGATTAAAGCACATGAGAGTGGAGATACAGCATGAAGGAGCTGCTTTAGCTGACGGCTCTCTTTAATGAGCTTAGCTGAGATAACGAAGCGCTTCGTGAGCTCAGTAATGGGCTTTGTTCTGCTGCGGCCGGCTCCTCATACTCCAAACCAGGAGGACGTTTGTTCTCGTGGGAGGATGGATCTCCTTCATCCTGGTGTGTTTTACAGTGAGGCATGTGTGTGTTTTCAGCCGCTGTGGACTTCCGCTCGCCTCTGGATGGTGGGGTTTGTGCTCAGGACAACAACACGCTCAAGTCTCTCACGCTTCCTCCCAAGAAAACCGTCACGTTCCCCGGTGAGCATCAGGAAACGCCCGCCAAACCTCAGCTCATTCACAAACAGCCCCCCGCCCTGCCGCCCAAACCCTTCTCCAGACTGGCCAATCACAGCACAGGTGAGAAACACATCCCATATATGCCCTATAATTATAAACAACTACAGCGTTTGATTATTACTATAGATGCTGTTACCATAGCAACTGTAGAATCCCCACAACAGATCAGTTAATGTAGTTGTTGTTACCATAGCAACTGTAGAATCACCACAGCAGATCAATTACTATAGTTGTTCTGTTACCATAGCAACTGTATAATCGCCACAAGAGATGTCTTCAATCATGAAATTAATATCTTGAATCATATTGTGTGTGTGTGTGTGTGTGTGTGTGTGTGTGTGTGTGTGTGTGTGTGTGTGTGTGTGTGTGTGTGTGTGTGTGTGTGTGTGCGCACGCACTTGTCAGACTCATGTCTACAGGGAAGGCTGTCTCCTCCTCTACCTCCTAAGAAGGTGATGCTGTATGTGCCGGCTGTGTCCTCATCTCCGCTGTCGTTCCCTCAGAAGACGCCTGCTCTGCTGCAGTATAAGCACCCGCTGCAGCTGCAGTATGGCTCCGCCCACCCGTCCTGCCGCATCATCGACGAGCTGCAGAAAACACTGGCGCTCAGCATGCAGAGGCTGGAGAGGTGCGACACACTCACTAGTGCGGTCTATGTAGTGTGCCAGAGTTCACGGCAGATTCTGCTGTGTGTGTGTGTGTGTGTGTGTGTGTGTGTGTGTGTTAGTCAACTGACTGCTGTGTATGTCAGTGGTCTGCCTGCAGTTGTTGTGAGTGTATAGGTGTGTGTATACCATGTGAGAGTGTGTGTTCTGACCGCTGCTGTGTGTGTGTCCGCAGCTCTGCTCTTCACTCTGGTCAGTACAGCTCTGCCGTGGTCGAGTGTGAGGATGAAGATGATGATGATAAAGAGAACATCCCTGACGAGTCAGACTATGAGGATCTGCCCAGCCTATACAGAGATGAAGAGCAGGAGGAGGAAGAGGAGGACGAGGACGAGGATTCACTGTTCTCCAGTCAGTGCACACACACACACACACACACACACACACACACACACAGTCCAGACACTGAAGAGCAGCGAGTGGACATACAGTATCTGCTGGAGCTGCTGAAGAGATGATGCTGGACCAGCAGAGCATTACAGTCATCTAATCTAGAGCTCATACAACCATCAGCTAGCTCCTGCATCTGAGATGGAGAGCACTTCTCACGCTCAGTGTGTGTGTGTGTGTGTGTGTGTGTGTGTGTGTGTGTGCAGGTACGCTGGCGCTGAAGGTGTTGCGTGCGGACTCTCTGGCGGTGAAGCTGAGCAACAGGCCGTCTCAGAGAGAGCTGCAGGAGAAAAACATCTTACCTGTTCAGACGGACGAGGAGCGCCTGCAGTCCAGACAGATGATCGGCAGCAAACTCACACGGTACACGCACACACACGTACGCACACACACGTATGCACACACACACACACACACACACACACACACACACAACAACAGAATCTCTCACTGACACACACAGATGAAGAGATGTTGATTTGTTTTATGATGTGTGTGTGTGTGTGTGTGTGTGTGTGTGTGTGTGTGTGTGTGTGTGTGTGTGTGTGTGTGTGTGTGTGTGTGTGTGTGTGTGTGTGTGTGTGTGTGTTTGTTGAACAGGAGACTAAGCCAGAGACCAACAGCTGAGGAGCTGGAGCAGAGGAACATACTCAAACGTCAGTCACACACACACACACAGTCCTACAAACATGCTATGTACACACTCTCAGACAAACACACATCAGCACAGTCAACACAGACACACTTTCTCTCTTTCACACACACACACACACAGAAGCTATTGCACACACACATTCAGTCCTACAAACACACTCATGTACACACACACACACACACACACACACTCTCTCTCTCTTGTCAGTGTGTTGTTTGTGATCTCCTGTTTGTCCTGCAGCTCGTAATGAACAGGAGCAGATGGAGGAGAAGAGAGAGATCAGACGCAAACTCTCACGCAAGGTGTGTGTGTGTGTGTGTGTGTGTGTGTGTGTGTGTGTGTGTGTGATTGTTATGTGACGTGATGTGTGTGTTTATGTCAGCTTGTATTTGTGTGTGTAACAGTGCTGTGTGTGTGTGTGTGTGTGTGTTCAGCTCAGTCAGAGGCCTACAGTAGAGGAGTTGCGGCGAGCGAAGATTCTGATCCGCTTCAGTGATTATGTGGAGGTGTCAGACGCTCAGGATTACGACAGACGCACAGACAAACCCTGGACCAGACTGACGGCGGCCGACAAGGTCACACCAGCACCTCTGCTCATCAATAACACACAATCAATAACTATCAACAACAATCAATAACACACGATCAATAACTATCAACAACTATCAATAACAATCAATAATATACGATCAATAACTATCAACAACTATCAACAACAATGAATAACACACGATCAATAACTATCAACAACTATCAATAACACACGATCAATAACTATCAACAACTATCAATAACACACGATCAATAACTATCAACAACTATCAATAATACACGATCAATAACTATCAACAACAACCAATAACAATCAATAATATACGATCAATAACTATCAACAACTATCAACAACAATGAATAACACACGATCAATAACTATCAACAACTATCAATAACAATCAATAATATACGATCAATAACTATCAACAACTATCAACAACAATGAATAACACACGATCAATAACTATCAACAACTATCAATAACACACGATCAATAACTATCAACAACTATCAATAACACACGATCAATAACTATCAACAACTATCAATAATACACGATCAATAACTATCAACAACTATCAATAACAATCAATAATATACGATCAATAACTATCAACAACTATCAACAACAATGAATAACACACGATCAATAACTATCAACAACTATCAATAACACACGATCAATAACTATCAACAACTATCAATAACACACGATCAATAACTATCAACAACTATCAATAATACACGATCAATAACTATCAACAACTATCAATAACAATCAATAATATACGATCAATAACTATCAACAACTATCAACAACAATGAATAACACACGATCAATAACTATCAACAACTATCAATAACACACGATCAATAACTATCAACAACTATCAATAACACACGATCAATAACTATCAACAACTATCAATAACACACGATCAATAACTATCAACAACTATCAATAACACACGATCAATAACTATCAACAACTATCAATAACACACGATCAATAACTATCAACAACTATCAATAACACACGATCAATAACTATCAACAACTATCAATAACACACGATCAATAACTATCAACAACTATCAATAACACACGATCAATAACTATCAACAACTATCAATAACACACGATCAATAACTATCAACAACTATCAATAACACACGATCAATAACTATCAACAACAATCAATAACACACGATCAATAACTATCAACAACAATCAATAACACACGATCAATAACTATCAACAACAATCAATAACACACGATCAATAACTATCAACAACAATCAATAACTCACGATCAATAACTATAAACAACAATCAATAACACACGATCAATAACTATCAACAACAATCAATAACACACGATCAATAACTATCAACAACAATCAATAACACACGATCAATAACTATAAACAACAATCAATAACACACGATCAATAACTATCAACAACAATCAATAACACACGATCAATAACTATCAACAACAATCAATAACACACGATCAATAACTATCAACAACAATCAATAACTCACGATCAATAACTATAAACAACAATCAATAACACACGATCAGTAACTATCAACAACAATCAATAACACACGATCAGTAACTATCAACAACTATCAATAACACACGATCAATAACTATCAACAACAATCAATAACACACGATCAATAACTATCAACAACAATCAATAACACACGATCAATAACTATCAACAACAATCAATAACACACGATCAATAACTATCAACAACTATCAATAACACACGATCAATAACTATCAACAACAATCAATAACACACGATCAATAACTATCAACAACAATCAATAACACACGATCAATAACTATCAACAACAATCAATAACACACGATCAATAACTATCAACAACTATCAATAACACACGATCAATAACTATCAACAACAATCAATAACACACGATCAATAACTATAAACAACAATCAATAACACACGATCAGTAACTATCAACAACAATCAATAACACACGATCAGTAACTATCAACAACTATCAATAACACACGATCAATAACTATCAACAACAATCAATAACACACGATCAATAACTATCAACAACTATCAATAACACACGATCAATAACTATCAACAACAATCAATAACACACGATCAATAACTATCAACAACTATCAATAACACACGATCAATAACTATCAACAACTATCAATAACACACGATCAATAACAATCAACAACAATCAATAACACACGATCAATAACTATCAACAACTATCAATAACAATCAATAACACACAATCAATAACTATCAACAACAATGAATAACACCTGATCAATAACTATCAACAACTATCAATAACACATGATCAATAACTATCAACAACAATGAATAACACATGATCAATAACTATCAACAACAATCAATAACACACGATCAATAACTATCAACAACAATCAATAACACACGATCAATAACTATCAACAACACTCGACAACAATCAACAATGATCAACGACACTTGATGACACTTGACTATATTCGAGGACACTCAGCAACACTCAGCAACACTATTATTATGTCACGTTACTGTGGAAGTCAGTGGTCACAGGTTTCCAACATTCTTCAAATTATCTCCATGATCTGAAAACAAACATGTGAAAGTGTCACAGCGACCGTGATGGATTATGATGTCATTCATATTTCAGCTGGAACACTAGCATCTGCTCACGTGTGTGTGTGTGTGTGTGTGTGTGTGTGTGTGTGTGTGTGTGTGTGTGTGTGTGTGTGTGTGTGTGTGTGTGTGTGTGTGTGTGCGCGTGTTGTGTGTGTGTTCGCAGGCCGCCATCAGGAAAGAGCTGAATGACTTCAAGAGCAATGAGATGGAGGTTCACGAGTCCAGCAGGCATCTGACCAGGTCAAGAGTTCAGCAGATTGAGCTTAAACCATAGCCTGTGTGTAGAGTGATTCAGATGATTCATTCAAAACTGATGATTCCTTTAATAATGAAGCAGGATCTGACAACTCTGAATCATCAACTCAGACGATTCTTTTAGAAATGAAGCAACGTCTGACTTTAAGAATGGATCATCGAGTCATCAGCTCAAGTGATTCTTTTATAAATGAATCAGTCTCTGTCTTTATGAATAGATCATTGAATTAATGACTCAGATGATTCATTCAGGAACAGATTCACTCATTCAGGAAAGAGTCAGAGTCTCCTGCAGCTTTGATTCCATTATATTCACTGATGAAGCTGAAGCTGAGTGTTCTGTGTTTCTGCACACGCTGTATATCCCAATCTGTTGTGCTGATTTTACAGTTGCTATGGTAACACAACCACTACAGTAATATAGACTTAATGTGTGTGTGTGTGTGTGTGTGTGTGTGTGTGTGTCCTGCAGGTTCCACAGGCCGTAGCGCTGCCCTCTGGAGGACTGAAATGGTCAAACACACACATGAACAGAGATGGACTGACCGTCACTCAGGCTGAGCAGCGGCTCTGCTTTCACAAGTTTACAGACTCTCTCACACTTCATCTGCGTTTACACACACACACACACACACACACACACACATTCATAGTGAGATTTGCAAGGGGTTTCTTCAGTGTTGTCATTTCAAGAGTCATTTGATTCAGAGTCATTTGGTTTTGATGTTTTGTGAGTTCATCAAGAGTCACTTGATTCAGAGCCGTTTGATTCAGATGTGTCTGCTGTTTGTCAAGAGTCATTTGATTCAGATGTTTTGTGTGCTCATAGAGTCATTTGATTCAGAGTCATTTGATTCAAATGTTCAAGCGTTTCTTGAATTCATCAAGAGTTATTTGATTCAGAGTCATTTGCTTCATGAGTTCATCAAGAGTTAATCGAATAGATGTTCATGGAGAGTAATTTGATTCTGAATCATTTGCTTGGTGAGTTCATCAAGAGTCATTTGATTCAGATGTTTTGCCGTTCATTGACAGTCATTTGATTCAAATTCAGGCATTTCTTGGTTTCATCGAGTGTCATTTGATTCAGAGTCATTTGCCTTGTGAGTTCAACAAGAGTCGTTTGATTCAGATGTTTCTGCTGTTCATCAAGAGTCATTTGATTCATATGTTTCTTGATTTCATCAAGATAAATTTGATTCAGATTCATTTGCTTCAGGAGTTCATTAAGAATCATTCGACTCAGAAGTTTCTTGAGTTCATGGAGAGTCATTTGTTTAAGAACAGTTTGATTCAGGTGTTTTGTGTGTTCGTTGAGTGTCATTTGATTCTGATGCTTTTTGCTGTTCCTCGAGATTCATGTGATTCTGATTCATTTGATTCAGGTGTTTTGTGTGTTCGTCGAGAGTCGTTTGCTCACATGTTTTATGTCTTTGTCGAGCTGTTTGATTCAGATGCTTTTGCTTTGTTCCTCGAGAGTCATAAGATTCTGATTCGTTTGATTCAGACATCTCTTGTGTTCATGAAGAGTCGTTTGATTGAGTTGATTCTTGTGTTCATCTGAAGCTGCTGAGAGTGAGTTCTTACTGTTATTTCTGTCCATCGTGTGTTGAAGCTCGCCGTCAGATCATGATGGTTTTTAATATGATTATAGTGTGTAACGTCACGTGCAGTTATGCAGACCGTGCTCATGTTTTAATGGTGCAGTGTTTTTATACATGTTTTAATTTCTATCGTGTGTCTGTATTTATTTTGTCCACCGTTCATCATTTATTTCAACTTAAATTACATTTATTTTTGAGTTTTGTCTGTTTGTGTTGTTTATCAGTCATTCACACGCTACAAATCAGACATCAGTGTGTGTGTGTGTGTGTGTGTGTGTGTGTGTGTGTGTGTGTGTGTGTGTGTGTGTGTGTGTGTGTGTTAGCTGTGTTTCCATCCACATATTTTAATGCTAGTTTTGGAATTTTGCATATAATTGTTTAATGGAAATGGCAGGAATTGCAATATTCTGATTTTGTGCGTTACATTAAAGGGTCAGTTCACCCAAAACTGAACATTTCCTCACCATTCACACTCACTCCAGTGGTTTTAAACCTAAACATATTCCATTAAACACAAAAGAAGATGCTTTGAAGAATGCTGAAAACCTGTAACCATTGACTTCCATTGTTGGAAAAACAAACAGTGAGTCAATGGTTACAGGTTTTCAGCATTCTTCAAAGCATCTTCGACAGATCTTCAAATGATTCTTTGAAGCAACATCTGACTCGCAGAATGGATCATTGAATCATTGATTCACTGTCATAATGATTCATACTCCTTCAAAACTGATGATTCCTTAAATAATGAAGCAGTATCGGACAACACTGAATCATCACCTCAGACGATTCTTTTAGAAATGAAGCAACGTCTGACTAAGAATGGATCATTGAGTCATTGATTTGCTGTCATAATGAGTCATTCAATCAATTTACTCAAAACTGATGATTCTTTTTTTAATGATGAAGTATCTGTCGACACTGAATCAACTCAAATGATTCTTTTAGAAATGAGGATGACTTTCAGAATGGATCATTGAGTCATTCAAACGATTCATTCAAAACTGATGATTCCTATAGAAATTAAGCAGTATCTGTCATCGAATCATTAACTCAGATGATTCATTCATAAATAAAGTTACGTGTGACTATGAATAGATCATTGAGCCATTTATTCACTGTCATAATGAGTCATTCAAAACTGATGATTCTTTTTGAATGAATCAGTATCTGTCAACATTGAATCATCAACTCAAATGATTCTGGGAAGCAACCCCTGACTTTCAGAATGAATCATTGACTCAAATGATTGTTTTAGAAAAGAAGCAGTGCTTGTTTTCTTGAATGGATCATTGAGTCATTGATTCACTGTCATAATGAGTCATTGAATTAATTCAAAAATGATGATTTTTATAGAAATTAAGCAGTATCTGTCAACACTGAATCAACTCAAATGATTCATGAATAAAGCTACATCTGACTTTCAGAATGGATCATTGAATCATCCACTCAAATGATTCCTTCATAAATGAAGCAACATCTGACTTTATGAATGGATGGAGTCATCGATTCACTGTTATAATGAGTCATTCAAACGATTCATTCAAAACGGATGATTCTTTTAGACTAAAGCAGTGTCTGTCAACACTGAATCATCAACTCAAATGATTCCTTAAGAAATGAAGCAACATCTGACTTTCAGAATGAATCAGTGAGTCAATGATTCACTGTCATAATGAGTCATTCAAATGATTCATTCAAAACGGATGACTCTTTTAGAAATGACATATGAGCATCTGTCAGCACTGAATCAACTCAAATGATTCTTTCATGAATGAAGCAGCATCTGACTCAGAGTAGCTCAGCTGGTTTGGAATGGAGAATAACAGAGCTGTAGCTGTGTGTGAACTGACCCTTGATCTGCAAACACAGCTGATGTGTTGTCTGGAGTCGGTGTGTGTGTGTGCATGTGTGTGTGTGCTGTCTTCTCTGTAGCTGATCTGGGCCACTTGGATGAATTCTGAATTAATCACACTGAATTAATCACACACACACACACACACACATGCAGACTGATGGTTGTTGATCCTCAGACGTCCAGATGATGAAGCTGTGATCATACTCTGCATGCACTTTAGGATATGCGCACACACTGATGTTGATTGGGACCGCTCCGCTGCTGATGTGATGTGATGTGTTGTGAGGTGTGTGTGTTGTTCAGCTGGATGTCTGCTCTGCAGGTGTTGAACACGTCAGGGTTTTCACAGGTGGACACATTTCTGGAGGAGCTGCTGCAAACACACACACACACACACACACACTCAGGAGACGGGCTGTGTGTGGTGAGTGTAGACGTGTTGACCTCCTGAACTCTGTTAGACAACACGGTGCTGTGCTGCTCGGGAAGCGGACTGCTGCGTCACACTCGCTCAGCTCCTGCCTGACCTCTGATCAGTGTGTGGGGTCAGTTTAGTGTGTATTACTGGCCTCAGCGGCAGCTCCAGAGGTGTGTGTGTGTGTGTGTGTGTGTGTGTTTCTGGGAAAACGATGACGTGTTCATGCTCTATTTACCTGCTGTACAGTTGATCAGTCCTGAGAGTCTGCAACACACACACACAGCAGCTCTTGCACGGGCACACACACACACACACACTGACAATCACACACACTATTACACAGACACCGACAATCAGTCACACACATGCACACACACTGTCAATCACACACTCAGAGCGTCACACACACACACACACAGAACATCATATACACACTCACTGTCACACACACACACTGACTGTCACATATACATATTGACCATCTCACACACACACACACACACGCATCAGGACTGCTTGTGGGCTGATGCAGGTGTAGGTTTGATCTGATCTGGATTGAGTGTCGACGCACACACACACACACACACACACACACACACACACACACACACACACACACTCTGGCTGAACATGACGAGGAGAGCCGGAGCTCCAGCAGGAACCCAATCATCTTTGTAACAGAGGTGTGTGTTTTTGAAGACTTTGTAGAAACTGCATGACTTTATATGAGGGTGTGTGTGAGCGCGCGCGTCACGATTCCAGCAATAAACCCTGACCTTCTTTACCAACACCGACTGAGTGTGTGTGTGTGTTGTCTTCATAAGTACACGATGATGCCGATGATGAGCACACACTGACACATCTGCTGCTCTCAGTCTCTAGTCCAAATGTCCTAAATCCAGAAGCATGTCCAGACCCAGCTCGGAGCAGGCTGGGTGCATTAGGACCGGCAGGGTCACGTTGGTGCCGTGACCCGTATGAGGGTGAGTGTAGCAGAGGCCAGGTAAACCTCACTGCTCTGACCTCAGTAAGACAGCAGTAGTCATGGTCTTTATCCTCCTTGTTAGAGCACTGGACTCACATGCAGAGAGTCGCCGGGTCAGTCCCAGCTCTGAGCAGGATGGGTGGTGGAGGATCTGAGGGTTACTCGAGCTTTTAGAGCATTTCTTGGATCCTTCATCATATTTGGAAACCTGCAAGTACATTTATTATGTGCAAACAGCGCCACACAGTGGACGATCTGCAATTAAACCGCTCTAAATGCTTCATTACTGCTGTATGAGCAGATATTGACCACAGATGAGATTAAAATGTCAAAGTTCATCAGTAATGATGATCAGAAATAAAACATGACGACTATACAGGCTCATAGCCAGACTACTGAAAAAGTGGACATTTTTGCAGTTGTTCAATATTATTTATTTCTATTTATTTATGCATTTTAGTGACATTTTAAGAACTAATCTTTGCCATTTTTGATCATTACCACACTTTTCTGATGCACCAAAAATATTTCCTACAATTTCGTCAAAGTACTCAGCATGCTATTTTACTACAAAGGATTTATAAAAAAATTGCATTTAAATTGTAAGTTAATGCTGTTTTATAAACAATATGAGATTAGCATTATTAAAAAATTAATAAATATGGAAAAATACTTATTTTTAAATACATTTTTTTTTTATTATACATCTTGCTTTAAAATAAATCTGAAGGCAAATAACAAATTGGTCAGCTCATTCAACTTTCCTCAGTCAGAATTTTGCGACTTGAATAATTAAAAATGTAATGAATCTTAAAGACTTCTTCTATAGATAATTTTCACAATGTATGACGGCATATCAGTCAAATGGAATAAGTGAGCTCATACAGGGCTCATATTCTGCACTTTGTCAGTTTGGATGATTGTCTGCTGTCAGCTTTAATCAGAAAATGTGATTATAATGGAAGTCAATCTGCATTGCACACAAACTGAGAATGCATCAAGGCCAGTGTGGTCCAAGACTAATAAACCATAAACATATGAAGAGTTTAGATGCATAAACCTCTAAATGCCATCTGAAATGTTGGGGTATTTTGGCAAAATCCTGTGTGTTCAGTAAATCATTGCATTAAAAATAGGTTCCTTGCATTGCCTTAAAGAGAAATAGCTGCACATAAATATATTGGAGGCTGAGAACAGTGCTGACTTCAGAAGAGAACTTCAGAGGTTTTTGCATCTAAACTCTTCATCTATTCAGTCCCCAAATCCGGGATCTCATGAGCTTGGCCATGGATTTATTTAAAAACATTTATTAGTTTTGATCATGACTGAGGTTGATTAACAGATGTGTGCAGAACAATGTTTATCATCAGACACATTCACAGCACTTTAATTCAGAGGGTGTTTTAAACCCGAACATAACGAAAGGACGTTAAACCTGAACCTCCTGAACCATTGACGCGGGTTACAGATGTCCTCAATCAGCTGAGGGCGACAGAATACTTATTGATTTATTTTATTTTTTTATTGAACAACAAATATACAATTTAAACATGACATCCAAAAAATACAAAAGTAGCTAATAACATAAATTAAAAAATAAATTAAACAAATAAAAAGACAATTCAGCATAGAGATCTTTACAATGATAATACTCATCCAATTGACAGCAAGAATACTAATCAAATAACTTCAGCTCCTTTGCCGCAATAATTGTATTTATACATTTTTAGCTCTTAAAATATTGGAGCGATTCTATATACAAATGAAAATCTGCAATAGCAACCTTTAAACAAGGTTTAGTGTTATTTAACCTGCATTTATGAACATGAAATTTACCGAACAAAATTAAAAAATTCAATAAAAATTCCAGATAAATTCTTTGAAACAAATTAAAAATATAACGTCTTTGGGGGTCAAATTGCAACTAAAACCTGATTTTTTTGTTTTTGGCATACAATGATAGATCTTCCCAAATTTTTTTAAATATTCACAATCATAAAAAAGATGAATCACCGTGTCTGAGTGATGTAAAGAGAATGAACAGTTTCCATCCGTCTGAGTAAATTTAGTTAATGTTTGATTACTAATATAAATGTTATGTAAAATTTTTAAATGTTCTCTGTATTTGTTACCTACGCAAAAACGAAAAGGAAGCAACCAAGCTTTTTTCCACACAATATCATCGAAATATACATTCCAAAAACATTTTCCTCTAGGTTTTAAGGCTCTATTTTTGAAAAATATTAATCTAATAACTTTGTTTGTACATTTTTAACTACAAAAGTGTACCCCATGTAAGTAAAGCGGAGGATATTTCTATAAATATTGATACTAGCCTATATGAAGACATGTGACTTCTCATTAGCATTAGTAAACCGATGGCTTTTGTTACATAGTTATATTCTTTAAATGTAATAGGGAATGACCATCTTTCCATACAATTTTTGTAAGAAAATAAATTAGCTGATTGGTCCAAAATATCAGACAAGAAAAAAATACCTTTATCTGTCCAATTTTGCAGGTAGAGAGATTTGCGATTAACAGTTATATAAGAATTATTCCACAAAATTGCTTTATGGAACGAGAAATTGTGCACATAACACAACTTCCATGCTTTAAGAGCTTGTTGAGGGCGACAGAATACTCTGGTAAAAGTCTAGAAGAGTTGTGCGTCACCCAGCGCTGTCTACCCTCTTCTCCAACTGTGTGTGTGTGTGTGTGTGTGTGTGTGTGTGTGTTTCTCTGTGTGAGCGACAGATGGCAGTAACACTCTTCAGATCTCCAACTCATCTGCGTCAGCCCGCCGACATGAACTCCCTCAACATTTAACTTGACATCTATATTCATTTAAATGACTTCCAATGAGCGAAATCATCCGCGAGACTGATTCCCTGCTCATAACCCGCGCTCGCGGTCACTGAGGGACAAACGCTGAGGGAGAAGCGCACGAGTTGGCGGACATTTATTTGAGATGTGATAAGCGCAGTGAGGAGCTCAGCTTTCCGAGTGTGTTTACCGCTGACTGCTGCTGATTTAGTACCGTCACACACACACACACACACACACACACACACACACACACGGTGAAGAAGAGAGTGACGCACCAACAAAAACAAACGCGCGGGGCATCACGGGAAATGCAGTTCTACACCACAGCGACGTACATTCGATTCGTTTCGGTTTGTGGACACAAAATCTAGAATGGACAATAATGGATTTGATTTGAGAACAAAAACGTGAAGGTAAATCATAATAAAATACACACGCGATGCGATTAGTCTCCGAATGCTCCTGCGTCGGGGGCGTTGACTGGTTCTCGTCTCGCGAGACTTGCGTGAAGCGCCGCGCTTCCTTGCTGTATTTCACTCATCAACACACAGAACGCAGCAGCGCTTCAGGAACGACTGCCTTTAGTCGGAAACATCCGTTTAACACTAATATACTCGATATATCACCGTCACCGAATGATCGCCGAGTTCCACACGGGATATTCAACATCATCGTCATCATCCTTTCTGGAGCAGCTTCGTCCTCAAGTCTCGCGATGATCTTCCCTCTTCCTGTAAGTGGACGCCTCTTGTTTTGTTTTCTGACATTCGTGTGTGGATTACCCGCAGAACAGCGCAGATGTGCAGCACAGAATCTCAATTAACTCGAAAACCCATGTTTGTGTGTCGTTTCAGTGCGCCGTGACCGAACTCTCGCGCCTTTCTCTCTCGCGAGATTTACGCCGTTCTCTCTCAGACTCCATGATCTGCTGTCGAGCGGCGCGGCACGGCGCGATCCTCCCCGCGCGCATGGACTAACGGCGAGGATGGAGAGCGCGAAAGCGAAGAAGAGCGTGTGCGTGCGAGCCGAGGATGAGGAGGAGGATGAAGAGCAGAGCGCGTCGAGCAGCCCGATCTCCGCAGAGCCCCTGAGAGCCTGCTCCAGCCTGAGGAAGAGGAGGGTGAAGAGGCATCCGTCCAGCCTGGTGTCCGGGCCCCTGTCCCTGCGGCCCCGTCCCCGCCCCGGGCCCCTGCTGCAGCCGAGTGACCGTCAGTGGGTGCGTGTGGACCTGCGGCGCGGCTCGGTGCATGTGCACCCCCGTCTGCAGGTGTGGGCTCCGCCGCCGCCACCGCGGCCCGTCCTGTGCACCGTGGACTGCACCGCACTGGAGATCGCCCAGCGGCTCCAGCAGAGCAGCGGTTCTGTCCTGCGGCTCCGGGGCCCGCCGTGCGCCGACCTCCCTGACTCCTGTGACCCGCTCAGACTGCCACACAACGGGGCCGAGGGCCTGCAGGACCGGCTGCTGCTGCTGGAGAGGGACCCGCGGTACCCGCAGCCGGAGTTTGAGCTCTTCACACACTCGGCGTCTCCGCAGGACGAGGACTCCAAGCGCTTCTCGGATGTGGACAGCAGCAGTGTGTGTGAGGATCTGGGGCCCGGGGCCCACTTCGGCCAGCACCGCGACTCCCTGAGCGATGATATGATCCTGGGGACGGAGGCGTGTGCGCTGAGTCCTGTGGAGGGCCTGGATCCGTACGGCAGCTCCTCTGATGAGCTGGAGCTGGACCCGGGGCCCACAGCGGCCCCCAGCGCTTCTCACACTGCAGACTCGGGCCCCGCTGACCCCAGTGCTCCCGAGGATGCAGAGTCGGGCCCGGCGCTGTATGTCCAGCTGCACGGCGAGGCCGCACGCCGCCTGGGCCCCGAGGAGCGGCCCCTGCAGATCCAGAATGACTTCCTCTGTAAGCTGGGCTTTAAGGACCCGTGGCGCGTGCAGGAGGAGGGCATGAACACCGAGCTGGGCTCACTGCTGCGCTTCTACGCAGGTAACACTAAACACACACTACAGCACACGGCTCACACTCACATCTGCACACTTTAGTTCCGGCCCCAATGGACCCTTTGCTCATCAAGTACACATCAAACAGGAGAGTACAGCACATCATTAATACAATACTGTTAGCTGACATAATGACAGAAGCACTCCAGGATAGTGTGATCCAGACCGTCAGGAGGAGGAGAACAATAGTGTGAGACTGATAACGGCAGCCGGAGGAGAGAATAACGGCAGGTTTACTGCCCCCCCCACACACACACACACACACCTCACACACGGGAGTTTGATGATGTAACACACACATAAACGCATGTCAATGTGCACACGCTTATTTAAAAATCTGAATATCTAACACTTTCAAGAGTTGAAGATGCTGATGAGTGTTGAACGTGTCAGAACACTGATGTGGAAAGGGTCCATCACACACCTGATCACACTGATGCGGTGCTGCAGGTGAGTGTGTTGGAACTAAACTCTGCAGGACTGGGTTGGACCGGGCTGCATGACATGGCATTGCAATATTTTGTTTTTCAGTGATGTATATTCCAGTTTCACCTTGGCATGGGCTGGTGTTAGATTCTGACGGTTTGATGACCCAGGATAAAATTATCGTGGTTTCGCTGTACAGATATTTTCTTTTTAAGTGTCTGCATAAAAACACAAACTTTTTACTCTTCTGAACACAGCATATTTTATTTTGAGAAACATTTCTAATATTTTGGAGCAGTGAACACGTCAGGCTAAATAACTCAAATGAATGATTGACCTCTGCTGTCTTCATTAAATCTAAAACTCTGATTTCTTTATGTAAAATGGCATCTTTGAATGTGTTTTCTGCTGTCCTAAAAACATAAATAAGAAATTCTACACATACATTATGAACGGTATCGCAGAAAATGTTGATGCTTTTAAAACCTTGACTTTTCCTAACCGCAGTATACCCGGTTATCATCCCATGCCCAGTTCACCACATGGCCTGAAGAGCTCTATTTGGGGGAAAAGTCTTGAATTTGGATTGATTGTGGGGATTTTGTAAGGGTGTAAATCATGCATAAAAATGAAAACTAAGTCGACGCAATAGCCTAGTGGTTAGCGTGTCGACATATGATGCAGGAGCGTGTCAAGGCGTCCCGAGATCGAATCCCAGCTCGAGGACATTTACCTACCCTAACCCCTCTCTCTCTCTCTACAACTTCGCTTCCTGTCTAAATACTGTCCTGTCTAATAAAGGCAAAAAAGGCCAAAAATAAATCTTTAAAAAAATAATAATAAAATAAATAAATAAATAACTAAATTACAGCAGGCAGAATTACAACAGAGCAAAGCACAACACAGTGAAATAAACGAGCTTTATGGCATCAGGAGAGTCAAACAGTCTTCAGGGACTGACTAAGAAAAAGTCAAATAACACTGTAAAGTCTTCATTCATTCATTCATTCATTCATTTTCTTTTTAGCTTAGTTTTTTATTCATCAGGGGTCGCCACAGTGGAATGAACCGCCAACTTATCTTGCATATGTTTTACACAGTGGATGCACTTCCATCACTGGAAAACACACACACACACAAACACACACACACACACACACACTCATACAGTACGGCCAGTGTAGTTGATCAGTTCCCCTATAGCGCATGTGTTTGGACTGTGGGGGAAACCGGAGCACCCGGAGGAAACCCACACCAACACGGGGAGAACATGCAAACTCCACACAGAAACACCAACTGACCCAGCCCAGACTCGAACCAGTGACCTTCTTGCTATGAGGCGATTGTTCTTCCCTCTGCGCTGCTCTGTGAAGTCATCATTTGATTTAATATTCAGTAAAAGTAATCTCCAGTAACCTGCAGATGTGTGTGTGTGTGTGTGTGTGTGTGTGTGTGTGTGTGTGTGTGTGTGTGTGTGTGAATGCTTTACGCTCTCCTGGAATGCCTGTGAAACACACACAGATGATGGAGCTCTGCTTATACTCTGCTCTGACTCCACAAAGCTCATGTGCTCATCTGTTCTGCTGATCAACTCTAATCCTGACTCCACACTGCAGATCCTGGCATCTGACTATTGTGCACACACACACATTGCCGTATGCAAAACCATAAATCATGCAGCCCTAAAACACACACACACACACACACACACACACACACCTGGATGTAGAGTAGCAGCAGCGGCGGCTGGACTGATGATCAGACATGGTTCTGGGCATGGCAGTGTTGTGCTTTCTCTGAGTTGAGCTCATCTCTACAGCTGTAGTGCTGCTCTGTGCAGATTGAGTCACAGCAGCTCAACACAGACAGAGTTCTGCTAAACTGAATCTGCCGGCTGATGTGGACCGTTTGGAGTGTAGAAGTGGACAGTTAAACACAGTGAAAGTCTTCTTAAAGCTCACCGTTCAGCCTTAAAGGTCCAGTCAAGTGCTTTGACGGGCATCTTTACTCGATGTTTGACTTGATCTCAATCAAAACATGAAGAGAGGGCGGGACATAGCAAAGCCCCTCCCCTTTTTAAAAAAGCAGCCAATAGCATTTTGTTTTATCACAGCTCTACCAGTGAGAGTGGTCATCAAATGAACAGCCAATGAGAAGCGTCTTAAAGGGGGCGGGGCATGTCAGACACTAGAGAGCCATTGATTGGTCATGATGTGATGAGGAACTGAGGTATGAGGAGACGTGAGGAAACCGCTGGTCCATTCAGTGTTACATCTTCTACATGTGAATTTTAGGACTGTTTTGAGCACATTAGCTTATAGATATCCCAAAAAACAAACAATACTGATACTAACATCTAAACAAACTTTATTTTAATCCATGGGAACTGTAAATGATCATCCTTCACTCGTCCTCCACCTGTTCCTGAACTGAGTCTCTCTCTTCTGTTGAACACAAATGATTTAAAGACACCATTCACCATCAAATGAAAATTTCCTCCTCATTTACTCTGGTGTTTTTAACCCTTTATAAGTTTTTTTATCCTGCTGAACACGCGTGAAGATATTCTGGAGAATGCTGGAGGCGGCAGGAACATGCAATACTCAGTTTCTCTCCAGCGTTCTTCAGAATATCTTCGCGCGTGTTCAGCAGAAGAGAGAAACTCACCCAGGTTTGGAACAGACGAGTGAATGAGGACAGAGGTTAGATGTGTGGGTGAACTGCCCCTTTAAAAATGACTTGATTCAACTTAAAAACTGAAGGCAGCAACACATTTTCCAGTGTAAACCCCCGTAGCAGATCTCTCACATAACGCACCACTAGAAGATCACACAAGATCTGACTTTACTAACTATATTAAACACACATCATCTCAGCATATGCGCATTACTGAATAATATTAGTCTTAATATCTGCTGCAAGACCACAACACCAGTCATAAGTGTCATTAGATGCACAAGTTCATTCATTCATTCTCCTTCAGCTGAGTCCCTTTATTTATCAGGGGTCGCCACAGTGGAATGAACCAACAAC
>NC_133177.1:277500-357500 GCF_049306965.1 Danio rerio
ATGTGTGTGTATTTATTTGTTTGTGTATCATGAGTCAGTGTGTGTGTGTGTGAGGTGTTGTTTGGAGCGTGGCTGCTGTTAAAGCTCTGCTGATGGTAAAGTGGGCCGCAGTGATGTACCGTGGGGTCCTGACCCACATATGTTCTGCTTTTGGGTCAGGTCTCTCCTGCTCGCTCTCGCTACTGTTCCTGATGACGGCGGCTCATTCTCTGATATACGCTGTTATCATCTCCGTCTGTTCATTCATTCTCCTTCAGCTGAGTCCCTTTATTCATCAGGGGTCGACACAGCGGAATGAACTACCAAGTATTCCAGCATATGTTTTACACAGCCGATGTCTTTCCAGCTTCAACCCATCACTGGGAAACACCCATACACACTCAATTACACACACACTCATACACTACGGCCAGTGTAGTTGATCAGTTCCCCTATAGCGCATGTGTTTGGACTGTGGGGGAAACCGGAGCACCCGGAGGAAACCCACACCAACACAGGGAGAACATGCAAACTCCACACAGAAACACCAACTGACCCAGCCGAGACTCAAACCAGAGACCTTCTTGCTGTGAGGTTACAGTGCGACCCACTGCACCACTGTCACCCACAGTATTATCATCTCAGTCTAATCATATCAGTTTGCATGGTAATTAGGAGCCATATATGAGAAGGCTCGGCCTCCTTTAGTGGACTTTTCTATTCTGGGCACTAGCAGAAGCCCTGAGTTTAGAGGTCTTTAAAGAGTGGGTTAGTAGTACAGATGGTTTACAGAGTCATGTGCACATTAATTCAGCATGCTGTGAAGCTTTCCTCGTGATATACGGTATTATCAGTCTAATTAAGTACTCGCAGTATTTTGAAGTGTGCATGGTGTCCATATTGCACAGGGTAATTATCAAGACATTGAATTATTGAGATCTCTCTCACACACACACACACACACACACAGACACACACACACACGAGAACAGACGCGTGTAAACCTGCAGAACACAATGTGCTTGGCGTTCAGTGCATACGCAGCGATGCTCAATTATTCAGACAATCTTTAATTCATGGCTGAAATATGGAGGACTGACTCGCTCTTCTCTTCCCTGAGTCCTGCTGAGTTTGTGTGCTGTTAATCAGCACTGAGCTGGTCAAACTAGCTGCTGAAATGTTAAGCTTTTAAGTAAGCTTATGTAAGTACTGAGTGCTGAATTCCACAGTCATGATGAACTAGAGATATTACTGTCACTGTGAAGGTGAAGTGCTCTGCATCAGAATGAATGGCATATAAACAAACATATAATGACACCATGCCCAGTGCATTAACACAGGAGGAGTGTGTGCTGCAGGTGGCTTGTCGAGCCCACTCACCTGCATGGAGCACACTTATGCATCCTATGTATGTCAAAAAAAAACCGGTCTTTAATCAAGATTTGAACTGAGAGAGTGTGATTGAGCCTCGGACATTATCAGGAAGGCTTCAGGAGCCATAAATGAGAAGGCTCGACCTCCTTTAGTAGACTTTTCTAGTCTGGGTACTAGCAGAAGCCCTGAGTTTGTGCGTCTGAAGGTGTGCTGGGTGTGTTTTCAGCACGAGAGGAGCACTTAAGTCATGTTTTTTCTCTGTGTTGCAGGAAAACCTCACAGTATCGAGAGCTCGGAGCGAATCCAGCTATCTGGGACGTATAACGTGCGGAAGGGAAAGCTGCAGCTCCCGGTGAACCGCTGGAGCCGCCGGCAGGTCATTTTATGCGGCACGTGTCTGATGGTGTCCTCGGTGAAGGCCAGCCATACGGGGAAGATGCACATCCTGCCCCTGATTGGAGGAAAGGTACTGAACCCTGCGTATTATTATTATTATTATTATTATACATATTAACTTTATTAAACACTCATAATGAGTGCACGATGAGGACAGAGGAAGAGCCGGGACACACCAAGAGTTCTTTCAGGACTCTCATCAAGATTCTTCATGTTCATCTTCAACGCCTCCTCCTTCATGCTCAATAATGTTGATATCTGGTGACTGGGCTGGCCAATCCTTTGATGTGGAGGCTGAAGTATGAGGAGGAGCGCTATCCTGCTGGAGAATTGTCCCTCTCCTGTCATCCTGTGGTTCTTCTCCAAATGTCTTGATAGCTCAGGCTGTTGATGTTGCAGATCTCTCGCACGCCCCCATACTGACTGAACCCCAAACCATGACTTCTCCTTTACCAAACTTGACTGATTTCTGTGAGAATCTTGGTCTATGCTGGTTCCAGTTGGTCTTCTGCAGTATTGGTGATGATTGGGATGCAGATCAGCAGATAGAAATCCACCTTGTGACACTTGATGATCAACTGGAAGTCAGTAGTGTGTCCGGCTAGTGTGTTTGCTGTTTTCCACATAGAGCTGCACAGACAGAGGTGAGCGTCACAGTCAGAGCTGCTTGACACTGCAGGAAACACACGGCTCTAATACAGCTCACAGGCACTCAGTAGTGTTTACTTCAGCCTTCAGCAGCTCTTGTGGACAATATCCTGCACAATACTCTTCTGTCTTGTGTACATGAGTAGTCTGTGTCAGGGTAAGTGTGGAGTTCAGTATGTGCAGTAGATGTACAGCTCGCTCATGTGTAGGTGTACTGCAGCTCTTGTGTCCGGTGCTGTGTTCATATTCATCATCCTTGTGTTCATTAATGGTCCTGCGAGACTCCACTGCTTACTGTAGTGTAGGATAATCTGCAGCAGCAGTGAGCTGGTGATCCTGTCTGATGATGATGATGTGTGTGTGTTTGTGTGTGTGTGTGTGTGTGCAGGTGGAGGAGGTGAAGAAACACAGCCACTGTCTGGCCTTCAGCTCGGCGGGTCCTCAGAGTCAGACCTACTATATCAGCTTCGACAGCTTCACTGAACACCTGCGCTGGCACCGGCAGGCTGCGAAGGTCAGTGTGTGTGTGTGTGTGTGTGTGTGTGTGTCTGTGTGTGTCTGTGTGTGTGTGTGTGTGTCTGTGTGTGTGTGTGTGTGCGCACATGTTTACAAACTTGTATAATGTCATGCTGTATGACACTGGTATTACAGAACATGAGGTGAATCATGAGGACAGTGCTGATGTCACTATTGCACTGCTTTGTTTTCATTGGTCAGATTGCATTACTCTGCTCTGATTGGTCAGATTTCATTACTCTGCTCTGATTGGTCAGATAGCATTACTCTGCTCTGATTGGTCAGATTGCATTACTCTGCTCTGATTGGTCAGATTGCATTACTCTGCTCTGATTGGTCAAATACCATTCCTCTGCTCTGATTGGTCAGATAGCATTACTCTGCTCTGATTGGTCAGATTGCATTACTCTGCTCTGATTGGTCAAATACCATTCCTCTGCTCTGATTGGTCAGATAGCATTACTCTGCTCTGATTGGTCAGATTGCATTACTCTGCTCTGATTGGTCAAATACCATTCCTCTGCTCTGATTGGTCAGATAGCATTACTCTGCTCTGATTGGTCAGATTGCATTACTCTGCTCTGATTGGTCAAATACCATTCCTCTGCTCTGATTGGTCAAATAGCATTACTCTGCTCTGATTGGTCAGATTGCATTACTCTGCTCTGATTGGTCAGATTGCATTACTCTGCTCTGATTGGTCAGATAGCTTTACTCTGCTCTGATTGGTCAGATTGCACTACTCTGATTGGTCAGATTGCATTACTCTGCTCTGATTGGTCAGATAGCATTACTCTGCTCTGATTGGTCAGATTGCATTACTCTGCTCTGATTGGTCAAATACCATTCCTCTGCTCTGATTGGTCAAATAGTATTACTCTGCTCTGATTGGTCAGATTGCATTACTCTGCTCTGATTGGTCAGATTGCATTACTCTGCTCTGATTGGTCAAATAGCATTACTCTGCTCTGATTGGTCAGATTGCATTACTCTGCTCTGATTGGTCAAATAGCATTACTCTGCTCTGATTGGTCAGATTGCATGCTGTGTGCGACTTGCTATGTGTACCAAACATATAGATGTAATTGGATTTGCATTTTACAATTTAAATTTAATGTAAAACATCAGTAATAAATTATTATGTGATTATTTTTAAGTTTTCTGTCCTCCTGAAATCATTCTGCATAAGTTAGCAGATTTAATTATATTCTGTGCAGTAATAGCTAACACTCTCAGCATTGTGTGTGTGCGCCTGCTCATTAGCATGTGGCTCCTGATTGGTCGGCTGTGAAAAGGTCTGTCATTGGTCGCGGTTTGTCCTGACAAGGACACCCATCGCTCCATCAGGGAGATGTGTGTGTGTGTGTGCGCGTGCGTGTGTATGTGTGCGTGCGTGTGTGTGTGTGTGGAAGCCCTAGTTGTGAGTCCTACTTTAGCACGCTTCACTATGAAGGCAGCATCCTGAAGCAACACAAGTAGGGCAGGGCAGTGCGCGCCGGGAGCCTCAGATTAGCAGCAGAGACTGCGGGAGGGATTACTGCATACACACCTGCTGATTGGCTGACTGCAGATCACCTGATCATACACCTGTGACTCAAGAGATACTGCCAGAGGTGTCATCCAGCGCACAACTACTAAAAACAACACTGCATTTCAATAGTGTTATTATTATTGTTTTACTGTGTGTGTGTGTGCGTCCGTGTATGTGTAGTGATGTTCATATATGTGTAGTAATGTGTGTGTGTGTGTGTGTGTGTGTGTGTGTGTGTGTGTGTGTGTGTGTGTGTCCATCAGATGGTGTCTCAGAGGATCAGCTCAGTGGATCTGTCCTGCTGTAGTCTGGAGAAGCTTCCTCCAAACCTGCTGTTCAGTCAGGATCTGACGCACCTCAACCTCAAACACAACTTCCTTCCTGCCGACCAGACGCTGCTGCAGCTCCAGAGGTCAGTCAGGGGTCACGAGGACACCAACACTCCCACTGTAGCATGACAACACTCTGATTAAGGGTCCACTGTGTAGATTTCTGATGACAATGATCTGACTAGGCGACTCAGCACTGTCACCTCACAGCAATCAGGTTGCTGGTTTGAGTCCCGGCTTGGTCATTGTGTGTTTCTGTGTGGAGTTTGCATGTTCTCCCTGTGTTGGTGTGGGTTTCCTCCGGGTGCTCCGGTTTCAGTCCACACACATGCGCTATAGGGGAACTGATCAACTACACTGGCCGTAGTGTATGAGTGTGTGTGTGAATGAGTGTGTATGGGTGTTTCCCAGTACTGGGTTGCAGCTGAAAGGGCATCCGCTGTGTAAAATATATGCTGCAGTAGTTGGCGGTTCATTCTGCTGTGGCGACCCCTGATGAGTAAAGGGACTAAGCCAAAGGAAAATGATGTCATAATGCAACTAACACAGCCACGCCCCTCCAGCTGTCAGTTTGGACATCGCTATGACAACAAGCAGAAATGGTGTGACAATGCTGGAATAACTCTCCCCAAACCCTTCTCCACATCCTTCTGAATGAAACGCCCACTTTACCACAGCCAATCAGCTCACAGTAGAAAAAACAAGCCACGCCCACTGTTTTCTCATTTAATATTCATATAATAAGCGGAGTGTGTTGTATTAATAGTGGAGTGTGTTGTGTTAATAGTGGAGTGTGTTGTGTTGTTATTGAAGTGTGTCTCTGCTGTGTGTTTCCGCAGGTTCAGTCGTCTGCGCAGTCTGAATCTCTCCAATAATCAGCTGTGCAGTTTCCCGCAGGCGCTCTGCTCCATCAGCAGCCTGAGCGAAGTCAACCTGAGCTGCAACCGCCTGCGCTCCATCAGCCCCGATATCGCCCGCATCAGCAGGTCTCACACACACGTTCACTAACACAACCATACACTCTTAATCATGACTTCTGCGTGGTGTCGTGCGCACATGTACACCCGTGTCGTGAGCGTACAGCACTCACGCAGAACCATTAAACACAGCAGCAGGCTGAAGCACACAGGACAGGGTTTCTCTCAAATGAGCTGATGATGTGTCAGTGTGTGAAGCGGAACAGTCTACTCAGACACTCCATTATTCTGCTGACACTATCTGCTGAATATTTCCCTCCATTAAACACAAATTGGGGAAAATATAAGAATTTAAAAGTAGCAGGAGAGCCAATAATGCTGACGAGACTGTGCTGTGCTGCCCTCTGCTGGACACTGCGTAACCTGCATCTCCCTCTGCTGTGCTGTAACTGATGCTGTGTGTGTGTGTGTGTGATGATGATGCGGATGTGTGTGTGAGTGTGTGTGTGTGTGTGTGTGTGTGTGTGTGTGTGTGTGTGTGTGTGTGTGTGTGTGATGATGATGATGATGATGATGCTGATGCAGATGTATGTGTGTGTGTAGCCTGCAGACGCTGGTGCTGGACGGTAATCTGCTGTGTTCGCTGCCGCTGGAGCTGGGCTCTCTGCACCGGCTGGTGTTTCTGGGTCTGTCCTTTAATGAGTTCCAGCAGGTTCCGCCGGTGCTGGAGCGGCTGCCCGCGGTCGAGAGGCTCTGCATGGCGGGAAACAAACTGACAGAGCTCAACCTGCAGAGCTTCAGACTGCTCACCGTCAGACACGTGGACCTACGGTGAGCACACACACACACACACACACACACCATCATCATCATCATCACATGATGTGTACATGTTCAATGAAGTGTGTTTGTGGAAGGCTATTCCACAGTTTAGGAGCCATATATGAGAAGGCTCGAGCTCCTTTAGTGGACATGGCTATTCTGACAACTACAAGAAGCCCTGGATTAGAGATCTTGTCATCGTTCTCACACACACACACACACACACACACACACACACACACACACACACACACACACACACACACACAGCATCATAATGTGATCGAGGCTCTAGCAGTGATTATGCATGCTTGTGCTTGTGTGTGTGTGTGTGTCTGTGTGTGTGTGTGTGTGTGTTCAGTCTGAATCAGATCTCCAGTGTGCTGCGGGACGAGCCGGAGTTCTTGCGCGGGGTCACTCAGCTGGACCTGCGGGATAACTGTCTGCAGGAGCTGGACGCCTCCGTGTTCCCCCGGCTGGAGGTGCTGCACTGCCAGAGGAACCGCATCTCTCAGCTGCGCGTGTGCGGCGCTGCGCTCAAAGCTCTGCACGCATCCAACAACGGTACACACACACACACACACACACACACACATATATGCTCAAAGCTCTGCACGCATCAAACAACAGTACACATACACTCACACACACTCATGCATATGCACACTTTCACTCAGATGCATATACACACACACACACGTCTGATCCTCATGCTGTGTGTTGCCCTCCTTAGAGTTGCAGGAGATTCTGGTCAGTCCTGCTGCCTCAAACCTGACGTACATCGACATCTCCAGGTGTGTTTCCTCACACACATCACAGCAAACACACACCTGAGCGCATTACTGGCTGCTGGTGAAATAAAAAAACAATAATACACTCATCCAATAACCCCCCCCCCCCTCTCTCTCTCTCTCTCTCTCTCTCCTCCAGGAACTGTATGAAGGCTCTTCCAGACTGGTTGAGTGACAGCAGGAAGCTGGAGGTTCTGGACATCAGTCACAATCAGATGACGGAACTTCCTCCATGGTGAGTGTGTGAAGTGCCTGAGTGTGTGTGTGTGAAGTGTTGACCTGTGTGTGTGACATTTTGACCCGTGTGTGTGTGTGTGTATCCGCAGGTTATTGTGCAGCTCGAGTTTGAGGAAGATTCTGGCGGGTCACAATCAGCTGAAGCGTCTGTCGGAGCGGGTGGAGCGCCCCCTGGTGGAGGTGCTGGATCTACAACACAACCAGCTGGAGGAGCTGCCCTGCAACCTGTTCCTCAAGACTGATAGGTCAGGCAGACACACACACACTGGCACATATATAAACACACACATATAAACACACACACACACATATATATAAATAAACACACACACACGTATATAAACACACACACGTATATAAACACGCACATATATAAACACACACACACACACACACATATATAAACACACGCATATATATATATAAACACACACACACGTATATAAACACGCACAAATATATAAACACACACGCACAAATATATACATAAACACACACACACGTATATAAACACACGCACATATATAAACATACACACACATATATAAACATACACACACATACATACACACACACATATATAAACACACACACATATATATAAACACACGTATATGAACATACACACACACACACACGTATATAAACACACACACATATATATAAACACACGTATATGAACATACACACACACACACACGTATATAAACACACACACACATATATAAACACACGTTTATAAAGACGCACATATATAAACACACACGTATATAAACACACACACATATAAACACACACACATACATATATAAACACACATGCATATATATAAGCACACATACACGTATATAAACACACACACATATATAAACATACACACGTATATAAACACACACACATATAAATATATATAAACACACACACACATGTATATAAACACACACACACATATTTAACACACATAACACACACACACATTCAAGTCCACACACAGTCACACACTCTTACATGCGCTTTATTTCTGAATAATAATCTCTAGTGTGTTGTTTTGCAGTGCTGCTCAGTGTTTGTTTGTTGATGCTTTACTGATTGTGTGTGTGTGTTTGTGTTGTGTTGTGTTGTGTGTTCTCAGTCTGCGTTGTCTGAACGTGTCGGCCAATAAGCTCGAGAGTCTGCCAGCCTCCAGCCTATCAGAGGAGAGCAGCAGCATCTTACAGGAGCTCTACCTGACCAACAACCTGCTGACGGACAAGTGTGTGCCGCAGCTGACCGGACACACACACCTGCGCATCCTGCACATGGCCTACAACCAGCTGCAGACCTTCCCCGCCAGGTGACACACACACACACACACACACTGGCACGCACACAAACACACTCACACATGGCTGAATGCTTAGGTGTGTGTGGTTTACATTTACATTTACATTTACATTTAGTCATTTAGCAGACGCTTTTATCCAAAGCGACTTACAAATGAGGACAAGGAAGCAATTTACACCACTAAGAGCAACAATGAATAAGTACTAAAGGCAAGTTTCAGGTCTGTAAAGTCTAAGAAGGGAAGTGTTAGTAAAAATTTTTTTTTTTTTTTTTTTTTTTTTTTGTACAGTTAGTGTGATATTCAAATAGGCAATTGCAGATTAGGAAGTGAAGTGGAGACTAAATAGTTGAGTTTTTAGTCGTTTCTTGAAAGTAGCGAGTGACTCTGCTGTTCTGATGCAGTTAGGGAGTTCATTCCACCAACTGGGCAGATTGAGCGTGAGCGTTCGCGAAAGTGATTTTTTTCCTCTTTGGGATGGAACCACGAGGCGACGTTCATTCACAGAACGCAAGTTTCTGGAGGACACATACATCTGCAGAAGTGAGTGCAGATAAGAAGGTGCTAGGCCAGAAGTCACTTTGTAGGCAAACATCAGAGTTTTGAATTTGATTTATCTGGTTGAATGCTCATGTTTTGTGTGTGTGTGTGTGTGTGTGTGTGTGTGTGTGTGTGTGTGTGTGTGTGTGTGTGTTGTGCAGTAAAATGGCGAAGCTGGAGGAGCTGGAGGAACTGGACCTGAGTGGGAACAGGCTGAAGGCGGTGCCGACCACCATCCTGAACTGCAGACGCATGCACACACTGGTGGCACACTCCAACTGCATAGAGGTGTTCCCTGAGGTGCTGCAGCTGATGGAGATGAAGGTCTCACACACACACACACACACACACACACACACACACACATACACACACACACACACACACACACACACACACACACACACACACACACACACATACACACACACACACACACACACACACACACCGCATATAGACGTTCATACTACTCTAGTTCCTGAAAACACCAACAAAAGCAGTCTCATGCTGTCTCTAATGTGTAGTATTATAAATGTGTGTGTGTGTGTGTGTGTGTGTGTGTGTGTGTGTGTGTGTGTGTGTGTGTGTGTGTGTGTGTGTGTGTGTGTGTGTGTGTGTGTGTGTGTGTGTGCAGTGCGTGGATCTGAGCTGTAATGAGCTGAGTGACATCACGTTACCGGAGACTCTTCCTCCTAAACTACAAGAGCTGGACCTGACAGGGAACCTGCGCTTAAACCTGGACCACAAGACCCTCGAGCAGCTCAAGTATGACACACACACACACACACACACACACACACACACACACACACACACACAGATATGGATGAAATTCCATTGTGTATTATGGGATGTCTGTTGATTGGTCTCTTCTGTGTGTTTTGGCTTTCAGTAACATCCGCTGTTTCCGGATAGACCCGCCCCCATCGTCGTTTTCAGCCAATGAGGCGTCAGGAGGGCCGGCGGTCTGGAGTCATGGTTACACTGAAGCATCCGGCGTTAAAAACAAGTGAGCTCACAGACACACACACACACACACACTCATAAACACAGATACACTCTCTCTCTCTCTTATACACACACTCTTGCACTCTTTTTCTCTCTCACACACACACACACACGTGCCCAGACCCTACCCACATGAACATGCACACAAAAACACGGTATATAGAATCATCATTTTAAAGCATGTGTGAGTGTCTGACTCTTTCTGTGTGTGTGTGTGTGTGTGTGTGTGTGTGTGTGTGTGTCAGGCTGTGTGTAGCAGCGCTCTCCGTCAACAGTTTCTGCGGCAGTAGGGAAGCTCTATACGGAGTGTTCGACGGCGACAGGAACGTGGAGGTGCCGTATCTGCTGCAGTGCACCATGAACGACATCCTGGCGGAGGAGCTGCACAGGACCAAGAGTGAGGAAGACTACATGACCAACACCTTCCTCGTCATGCAGAGGTACACACACACACACACACACAAACACACTGACCATCAGCTCAGTAAGTAAGAGCATTACTTCAGTTAGATGTATGTCAACATACTGAAAGCCCCGCCCCCTACTCAATATTTAGTTTCAATTGGATGTACATCAACATACTGAAAGCCCCGCCCCCTACTCAATATTCAGTTTCAGTTAGAGGTACGTCGACATATTGAAAGCCCCACCCCTTACTTTGTATTTAGAATGAATTGAAGGTACATCAACATACTGAAAGCCCCGCCCCCTACTCAATATTCAGTTTCAGTTGGAGGTGCATCAATTTACTGAAAGCCCCGCCCCTTACTCTGTATTTGGATTCAGTTGGAAGTACATTAACATGCTGAAGCCCCACCCCCTGCTCAATTTTCAGTTAAAAGTACATCATAATAAAGAAAGCCCCACCCCCTGCTCAATTTTCAGTTAAAAGTACATCATAATAAAGAAAGCCCCGCCCCCTACTCGATATTCAGTTGGATTGTATGCCTGTATGTCATTATTTGTGTGTGTGTGTGCTGATCAGGAAGCTGGGCACAGCGGGGCAAAAGCTGGGCGGTTCGGCGGTGCTCTGCCATATCCGGCATGACCCCACTGACCCCGGTGGCTGCTTCACCCTAACTGCCGCCAACGTGGGCAAGTGCCAGGCGGTGCTGTGCCGCGACGGTAAAGCCCTGCCACTGTCTCTGCTGCACAACATCAGCATCCCGGAGGAGTACAGCCGCATACGCCAGCATAAAGCCATCATCACTGAGGTACAACACACGCACACGCACACACACACTTACACACTCTTGTGTCTGTTAGTGTGTTCAGACTACTGATGCTGAATGATGTAATGCTTAACTGATGCACATCACTCACCTCTGTGCTCGATTTCACTTGTCAAACAGGACAACAAAGTGAACGGCGTCACGGACTCCACACGCATCATGGGCTACTCGTTCCTGTACCCGGCGGTGCTGCCGCGGCCGTACGTCACCACGCTCCCGCTGACCCCCAGAGACGAGTTCTTCATTCTGGGCAGCAGGGGGCTGTTCGAGGCTCTGGAGCCCAGCGAGGCAGTGGAGGCTGTGAGGAAGGTGCCTGACGCCCTAGCGGCCGCTAAGAAGCTATGCACGCTAGCTCAGTCATACGGCTGCACGGATAGCCTGAGCGCGGTGGTGGTGCAGCTGAGCGTAGCTGAAGACTGCTGCTGCTGCTGCTGCTCCACACACACCGCCTCCGCCAGCATCCACCCGCAGCCTCCGCCAAGCCCCGGCCCCAGCCTATATCCGGCAACATCCTCCGGCGCGCCTCCGTCCTCCTGCAGCGAGATCAGCTCTGAGGTCAGCGCATCTGAGATGAGTTCTGAAGTGGGATCTACAGCATCTTCAGACGAGCCGCCGCTTCTCCTGCAGGACGCACACCTCCACCTGCACCCCCACCCGCCACGGGTACAGTGCTGCTCATTACACCTAGCGCCTAACACCAGCGGCTCATTCCAGAGGCAGCTCTCCAGCGCCACGTTTTCCAGCGCACTGTCTGATAATGGGTTGGACAGCGAGGATGAGGAGCCGATCGCTGGTGTGTTCTCCAATGGGAGTAGGGTGGAGGTGGAGGCAGATGTCCACTGCCTAGGGCTCCTGCCTCCACCTTCCACCCCTGAGTTGCCGGAGCTGGACGCAGATAAGAGTCCGGACGCATGGAGCAAGACTTTAGGCAAGCGTCGGGGGAACGGCTCAGTGGCGCCGCAAGAGCGCAGCCATAATCTGATCGAGGTGGCGGCGGACGCTCCGTCCAAGAAAAGCGGGGGTTATTTTACAGCTCCAGCGCAGCCGGACCCTGACGACCAGTTCATCATCCCTCCAGAGCTAGAGGAGGAGGTGAAGGAGATCATGAAGCAGCACCAGCAGGACCAGCAGCGGCCCACCAAGAGCGAGCAGCCCGCAGACTACTACGACACGCCGCTCTGAGGTCTGCCATCACACACTCAGTCAAATCCAGAGAGGATTCCGCATCGATTGGGAGATTGTAAGGATATTTTGCGACTCTCTCTGGAATGGATTCTGAGTGTGGTGTGTACTAACAGATGGCGCTGTGTGCTTTACAAATAGCCATACTTCACTTGGGACCAATTCCTTACACAGAGGACTTGAACCTAAAACAATCATTAATAAAGATAGAGCGCCATCTGCTGATCAGTGCTAGCCTAGAGCATCATCTGCTGTTAAAACCTAGGCTAGAGCGCCACCCGTTGTCCAAAGCTAACGTAGAAAGCTGTTTGCTTTAAAAACTACCCTAGAGCTCCATCTGCTTTTATTATCAAGCCTAGAGCATCATCTTCTGTTAAAACACTAGCCTAGAGCACTGTCTGCGGTTAAACTAACCTAGAGCACCACCTACTGTTAAACACTAGCCTAAAGTGTCGTCTGCTGTTAAACACTGTTGTAGAGCATTATTTGCTGATAAAATCTAACCTAGAGCGACATCTGTTGGTCAAAACTAGCCTAGAGCGACATCTGTTGGTCAAAACTAGCCTAGAGCGACATCTGTTGGTCAAAACTAGCCTAGAGCCACATCTGTTGGTCAAAACTAGCCTAGAGCAACATTTGTTGGTCAAAACTAGCCTAGAGCGACATGTGATGTTCAAAGCTATCTTAGAGCCCATTTGTTCAAAACTAGCCTAGAGCAACATATGTTGGTCAAATCGAACCTAGAGCAATATCTGTTGGTCAAAACTAGCCTAGAGCGACATCTGTTGGTCAAAACTAGCCTAGAGCGACATCTGTTGATCAAAACTAGCCTAGAGCGACATCTGTTGATCAAAACTAGCCTAGAGCGACATCTGTTGATCAAAACTAGCCTAGAGCGTCATCTGCTGTTAAACTAGCCTAGAGCACCCTCTGCTGGTCAAAACTAGCCTAGAGCAACATCTGCTGTTTAAATATAGCCTAGAGCGTCATCTGTTGTTCAAAGCTATCCTAAAGCGCCATCTGCTGTTATACCCTAGTTTAGAGCGCCCTCTGGTGTTAAACACTACCATAGAGCGCCATCTACTGTTAAAAGCCAAGCTCAGAATCCGCTCTGTAGAGAACGGCGCTGTGTTCTGCAGATCTCCTCATGGATGCGGTACAGCTCCTGCAGTGAGTGAGTGTCTGTCAGTATTGAGCGAGCGCCTCTGTTAGCGCTGCTCTGGGCCAAACGGGTGTGTGTGACGCCTCGTCCTTCCAGATTTCCCTTTAAGAGAACACAGGAGTGTCTCCAGCGGTTCACTAGTCTGAAGAGCAGCACACTACTGATGACGGACTGTCTAACACTCTGACTGTCCTCAGAGCCGTCTAGAGTTCAACACTAGCGCTGCCGGACACTCGCTCGGGTTCAGTCTGCACGTGTCCTCTGATGCGAGAGCAGACTGTGAGTTTGCTGATGAGCAGCTGTGAGTCGTGTTGTGCGGTACACCTGAGTAACACCACGCTTACCTGTTGTAGATAGAGCACTTACAGTAGTACTGTTCCTCTGCAGTACAGCGCGGCCTCGGCCACTATTAAACTAGAAATTTAGTGTAAATGTGAAAGACTAACTCCTAGGAGTTGCTCCTCTTATGGTGACCTTATCGTCACTTTACTAATCTTCTCTGAGAGAAATGGTGATTCTTCTTCTTCTTCTCTTTCCCACGAGTGTAAATAAGAGCCATGTTGAATACTGATGCTTTCTACAGGAACCCAGTGTCTAGAACCACACATCAGCACCCTTTACACACACACACACACACCGATAGATCACACACATATACATACACACACACACACATTCACACATACACATTCAAACACACACACACACACATACACATTCACACACACAAGCTCATTCAAACGCTCTCGCACATAAAAACACTCACCCACTCACACACACACACACACACATAAACATACAGATACATATACAAACACGCACACATATACCCACTCACACACACACGCACACACACTAAACATACACATACATACACTCACACACACACTTAAACATATGCACACACTTATAGATACACTCACTCACATTCACACACACAAACTCATTCAAACACTAACCCACAAACACACACACACATACACACACACAAACAAGTACCCACACACACTCTCTCTTTCTCTCACACACATGCACACATTTACACACACACATCCTCATAAAAGCAAGTACACACACTCTTTCTTTATCACACACACACATACACAAATGCACACACGCAAATACACACACACAGACACACAAAAATGTACAAGCACACATGCACTCACTTACACACACTCGTACACACACACTCAAACTTTTATACACTCTAACATACACACTCACTCTCAGTCTCATACACACATTTACACACATACCCTTAAATTACACACACACACACACACTCTGTCACATACATACACACACACTTATACAGACACATCCTCATAAAAACGTGCACACACATACACTCTCTCGCTCACATACACACACCCACACACACAAAAACAAGTACAAACTCTCACACACACATTAAAAGCAAGTACACACATACACACACACACGTTTACACACACACCCCCTTATAAAAGCAAGTACACACTATCTCTTTTACACACACACCCTTATAAAAACAAGCACACACACACTCAGACTCGCGCGCCTCGTCACACCAGCATGACTGTGTCAGTCCTGTAATGCAGAGCAGCTCATCTGTAAGGAATCAAACACACACACACACACACACACACACACAGTTCCTAGTTTTGTTATAATAAATCTTAAATTTATGACTCTAAACTGGCTCTGCTCGTGCTGTTTCTGAGAGTGTGTGTGTGTGTGTGCGTGTATGTCATGTCAATGTTCATTCATTCATTTTCCTACAGCTTCGTCCCTTATTTATCAGGGGTCACCACAGTGGAATGAACCGGCAACTATTCCAGCATATGTTTTACACAGTGGATGCCCTTCCAGCTGCAACCCAGTACTGGGTAACACCTATACACACTCATTCACACACACACTCATACACTATGGCCAGTGTAGTTGATCAGTTCCTCTATAGCGCATGTGTCTGGACTGTGGGGGAAACCGGAGCACCCGGAGGAAACCCACACCAACACGGGGAGAACATGCAAACTCCACACAGAAACACCACCTGACCCAGCCGAGACTCAAACCAGCGACCTTTCAGAGAGTTTATAGCATGTGTTCAGCACTCGTACATTCTCACTCCAGCTGATCTCAGCTCAGTTTACAGCTACAGTGTATTTGAGTTGTGCACATCAGACTCTTCATTTTAAAGCAGATGCGCATCTTGGTGTTTCCATGAAGCATTTTTAATACAATATTCCAGAACGCACACAAAGATCAACAGTATCTGGACGCAGCCTTGATGATGCAAGCTGAGACTGCAGATATCAGTGATGCACTGACAGACAATGGAGCTGCTGACATCACTGAGAGGGGCGGAGTTAGGGGAGCGCATTAAAAAGCCTTGCATGCAGCTCATATTGCATCTGCACCAGGTCTGCATCCAGATGGCAGCTCTCTAATTGAAGAGAACAGACAGGCGTCCAGAATCAGCGTCTCCCTGTGTGTGTTCAGGCTTTGGAGTGTATGTTGTGCATGGTGATGTCGTGTGTGTCCAGTTTGACAGTCTTGCGTCGCTTCTTCACACACACCACACTGACCGCGGTGATGGCCAGCATCAGCAGCAGCGTCAGACCCGCCGCCAGCACCGCCGTCACCACTGTGTGCCGAGTGGAGCTCTTGTGCTGACAGCGCTCGCCGTAATACCACCAGTCACTGCCCACCGCACACCTGCACACACACACACACACACACACACAATCAATAGAGTCACACACAGAGACACAATCAGGGGACCAGACTTGCTAGTGTTGTTTCTAGTGCAAATATCTGGAAACTCTTCAATCAGTCAGCATTTCCCAGCACTCGATGTTGTGTTTGTCCAGAAAATGCTGACTGATTGAAGAGTTTGTAGATGTTTGGGCCAGAAACAACACTAAAACTCTGAGCAAGCCGAGCATTACTGCAGTGTGTGGGTCAGTGGTGTGTGTTACCTGCAGACGGGCTGTCCTGCGTCGTCCTGCACACACACTCCATCATTCTCACACTGCAGCGACACACACGGGTCAGGAGGAGGAACAGTGGTGCTGGAGCTGGAGCTGGTGGTGCTGGAGCTGGTGTGTGTGTCTGCGCTGGTGTGTGTAATGGAGCTGGTGTGTGTGGCCGGGCTGGCTGTAGTGCTGTTGTCTGGGTTTGTGGGTCCGGTGTGAGCCGATGTTGCTGGAGTCACAGTTGTGGACGGTAAAGGCTGTGAAGCGACCAGATCAGAGATATCTAGAGGAGAGCAAACACAGAATGTCAGTGAGTGTGTCGGCAGACGGTCTTCATCCAGTCTCATTAGAACAAACCATTTATTCACGGTGGATCAGTGATCAGCACTGTCGCCTCACAGTAAGAAGGTCTCTAGTTTGAGTCCCGGCTGGGTCAGTTGGTGTTTCTGTGTGGAGTTTGCATGTTCTCCCCGTGTTGGTGTGGGTTTCCTCCGGGTGCTCCGGTTTCCCCCACAGTCCAAACAGATGCGCTATAGGGGAACTGATCAACTACACTGGCCGTAGTGTATGAGTGTGTGTGAATGAGTGTGTATGGGTGTTTCCCAGTACTGGGTTGCAGCGGGAAGGGCATCTGCTGTGTAAAACATATGCTGGAACAGTTGGTGGTTCATTCCGCTGTGGCGACCCCTGATGAATTCGAGACTAAGCTGAAGGGAAATGACTGAATGGTGGTTGTCGGCGCTCACCCTCCATGGTGAGCAGGAATATGGCGTCTCCACCCTTGATGAAGTCCCGGCTCAGGGCTCTGGCCTGGGTCAGGTACACGGGGGTCCCGGCGCCTGGGCCTCGGAAATACTCCGTCCCATTGTCATCAGTCACTTTCACACCAACTTTACGTGGATCATCCCAGAACAGATTCAGAGATCCTGGAAATAAATGGACTGTATTTTGTTATGTTTACATATTCACGTTCGTCAATCACCCCTCCACCCCCCCCAAACAGACATCCAACATGACCATAATATGACCACGAGTGCCTCTAGGAGAGGGACAGTAAGGACGATTCTAAAGGGCCAATGCAGTTTTGGGGTCCCCCCCCCCAACGTCTTTATTTTCATCATCATCCCCCCCAAAACCCCCAAACACTCGAACAGAAATCCAACAAGATAGTATGACCAGAGTGCTGCTAGAAGAAGGAAAGTTAGGACGAATCTAAGGGCCCAAAGTTTCGGGGCCCCCAGAGTTTGTCTAGATTGAATATTGTCCCCCTTCTTCTTCACTTTTTTCATTTAGCCCCCTAAAACATTGATCCCCAATACTCCCAAACAGAATTCTAACTGAAAGTTTTGACAATTCTAAGGGCCTACACAGTTTTATGGGCCCCCAGAGGTACTAATGACCCCCCCCTTCACTTTTGTCATTTATCCCCCCAAACATTCATCCCCAATACCCCCAAACAAGTCCATCAGAATAGTATGACCAAGAGTGTCCCTAGGAGTGGGAAAGTAAGGACAATTCTAAGGCCCCAAGCAATTATTGGGCCCCCAGATATTCTGTTGCCCCCCTCTTCACTTTCATCATTCATCCCTCTTGTAACCCGCCCTCCCAAAACCCCAAAACCCACCAAACAGAAATCCAACAGGATGCTTTGACCAGAGGCGCCGCTAGGGCTGGGAAACTAAGGACAATTCTGAGGGCCCGAGCAGTTTTGGGGACCGCAGAGATACTATTGCCCCTCCCCTTCTTCACTTCATTCATCCCCCCGAACCCCTAAACAGAAATCCAACAGATTAGACCATGAGTGTCTGTAGGAGAGGGAAGGCAAGGACGATTCTAAGGGTCCATGCAGTTTTGCGGCCCCCAGACATTGTTGCCCCTCGCCTCTTCACTTTCGTCATTCATCCCCTCTGTATCCCCTTCCCCTCATAACCCACTACACAGAAATCCAATAGCATGGTATGACCTGGGGCACCGCTAGGGCTGGGAAAGTAAGGACGATTCTAAGGGCCCACACAAATATTTGTCTCCATAGGGCCCGAAACTGATCGCGGCACCCCTGAGTATGACTGGAATCTTAGAGTATTCTCTCACCTTCCACAGTCATGTTGGGGTCGGTGGTCACGCTCCTCTGGTTGGACATGCGTCTGCGGATATCTGCGTTCTGGTCCATCATCATCATGGTCATCTGCTTCCACTGCGCAGGCCACACCAGCCCGCCGTCCACTGCCGCATCTCCAGATACTAAATGAGCATAGGCTCCCATCTCGCCCGGGTTCCCCGCGGTCCCATTGGGGTACAGGCCCATCTGGAAGCTGTATCCGAGTCTGGAAGTGAAGCGCGGGCTGTAGATGGCCGTGTCCATCGGTGTGTTCTCCAGAATGCTCTTGAAGTCCCGGACGATCCACACATGATCAGGACATCGCGTCTCTGAGAGGTTGATGTCGTCTATTGAGAGTCCGCCGGAGCTCCCGGTGCCTTTAGTGCCTTCAAACACCACACGGAACTTTCTGGAGACGTTCAGACTGATGTGCTGAAGCTGCCAGCGCTCGCCTGGAGGAGCTTTCAGATCAACACACAACAGAGTCTCAATCACACACACACACACACACACACTATAGCAGGGGTCACTAATCTTGTTCCTGGAGGGCCGGTGTCCCTGCAGGGTTTAACTCCATCTTGCCTCAACACACCTGCCTGGGTGATTCAAGTATACCCAGTAAGAGCTTGATCAGCTTGTTCAGGTGTGTTTGATTAGGGTGGAGCTAGAATCTGCAGGACACCGGCCCTCCAGGAACAAGTTTGGAGACCCGTAAAGACGGGCTAACACTATTTGACCTTATTCTGCAATGTGGAGGTAGCTGACAGTACCGAATCATACTCTACTGTACTGAACAGACCGCTCCGTGTAAACCCACGTGTGTAGTGTGTGTGTGTGTGTGTACCATGTATCTGCTGCACGAGACGCAGCGTTCCGTTGGGGTTTTCGGTGTCGAACTCTCGTGTCCAGATGCGTAGCCGGTCAGAAGTGTGTCCGCTGTTGAAGACGAAGAACTGCAGACACTGGAAGCCTCTCTTCGGGTACAGAACCCTGCTCTCCAGCAGAGCCTTGGCCCCCTCCGGCCCTCCCGCCGTGCTGAAGTGCATGAAATAACCCTTACCTGAGGATGGAATATCATCATCAGAATAACTGCAAACACAGAGACATTGGCAAAGCCTGTGCACATTTCAGCAATCAGTATATTTACATGACTCTGACTTTAATACCACTCATGCCTCATTCACACTGTCGCTCAGGGTGGTGATCTGCTGCACACGCAGGTCTGTGTGTGTCTACAGCACGGGGAATACAACATACCTCTGCAGGAGCTGAGACATGACCACATGACCTCTACTGGAGCTCAAGGTGAAGCATTCTCAACTTTGTCACGTCATTCGACTTGTCCACCTGATCGTCAAAGTTCGCTGTCGAGGTCGCTGAAAGTAGCTCGCTCTCCGTTGAAATAAACGGTCGCTGCAGGGGCCTCGTGTACGAAGACTTGCGTTGAAATCATACTGAAACGTTGTGTACGCTGTAAATGTGCTGTTCGCAGAATCCCACGCATATTCTCTTTGTACATCCGAATGAACGTTAAACTGAGCGCAACATGCACGAGCGCATAACCCCTCCCCCGTATGAATATGCTAATGACTCTACTATGGCAAAACCCAACGAAAAAGCAAAGGCGAAAGCGAGCAAGAAGAGAAACCTTGAACAGAATGTGAACTGGAGCTTCTGCTATCGGAGGTAGACCGGAGATAAGCGGTGTTATCTGCAAGTTTGTTCTCCGGAATTAACAACAAAAGAAAAAGATAAAGTGGGGGAGTTTAGCTGATGCGGTTCACACAGTTAAATCTGAACATCGCTCTGAGTGGATTAATACAGTAATAGTGCGATGTAAAGCTGTAAAACTTTATAGTGTTCTTAACAGCGCAGCTCGTAAAACGCATGGCAACATGTTTTGACACGTTCAAGCATGAACTGGGTTCAAATCCAGCGTCTGATGAACTCATTCTATTTCTTCCTCCGCTGCATATCAGATTTTGCCAACTATTTTGCCTACAAGTGTGCAAATTCATCTTCAGATGGGCCTTTATATCTTTATATATGCGCTTTAATAATTGGGTGGTCAACTGCATGGTACGGAAACCTTATTTACCTGCTAGACATGCGGACAAACCGTCTCACAGCTGCCATTGCACGGGTTAAAGACACGTTGCAGAGTGCAGTTCAACACATCTGCCTCTAGGAGTCTCCAATGGAATTAAAACAGACACGCACAAGAAATGTAAGTTGGCGTACGCAGGCATGACGCTGGCGTGGAGCTGCACACATTCTCACGCTCATTTCATCGTTAGTAAATCCAAGCGCGAGCGTGAATCCTGGCGTACGGAAAGTGTTTTTGAGGCCCCAGGTCACTTGTGTGACTGAAGTTTAGGACGTTTAACAATTCTGATGATCAGAACATTTACAATACTAACATGATAAACCTACTCTTTACTAAATTTAACAAGCGGAACATTTATAAATGAATAAGATTAAGATTGTTTAGGGGGTTTTCACCTTTATTTTGGATGGGGCAGGGGAAGTACTGAGAGCAGAGAGAGGGGAAGGGTCGGACCCTGAGCTGGGAATGGGACTCGGGTCACTGTGAGCAGCATGGTGCTATATATCAGCGCACTTCACCACTAGACGTTTCTACAATTTTAACAGTCAGCATGTCGACTCCTATTTTCATTTATTGCATTACATTTAGAAAAGTCACTCAAATATGATTGCGTAATGTTTGTAAGTAATGCGTGACTGTACTCGTTACTATTATTGCGTAACTCACTTTACTGTAATGCGTTCCCCACAGCTAGTGTCCAGCAGACTGCAGATATGACATGATGAATATGTGTCTAATGATGAGACTGATCCCGCAGACTTGCCTTCGCAGCGGCCCATGTTGGTGTAGTCCGTGTCCGGTCCTCCCGCAGCTTCAGGAACTCTCCGCCACTCTGCAGTACTGTCGGCTTCACCCTTCTGGATCATTCCGCAGATATTCTCCAGCTCGAAGTCACAGGAGTCCAGGAACGTGGAGGAGCTGGCTGTGGAGGAGACAGTGTTCAAGTGTACTTCTGTTAAAATACTAAAGCGCTAAGAAGCAGAGCGTTTGATTTGAGTCTGACTGAGTGTGTGTGTGTGTGTGTGTGTGTGTGTGTGTGTGTGTGTGTGTGTGTGTGTGTGTGTGTGTGTGTGTGTTACTGCAGTTGTAGAGTCTGTTGAGCTTCAGCAGGTCGCTGTCGCTGAACTCCATGCGCTGGCCGATGACGCTGCTGAAGGCCGGTATTCTGGTGATGATGGTGGGCTCGGAGCCGCTCTGGAAGGCCTTCTGGCTGTAGTGCATCATGGAGCTGTAGTCGTACGGCACGTTGAGCGCACTCGAGCTGCTGTCGTTGTATTTGTTGAAGTTGTGCTCCTTGCCTGTGAAATCAGCGTGTTCTGAATCAGCCAGTCAACATGCATAACCATCTGAATATTGAGTAGGGGGCGGGGCTATCTGCTTCTTTCACTCATAGCACTCTAATGGTTGGAGGGGTGTGGCTAAGCATATTTCAGCCAATCAGAGTGATCAGAGAGGAGCTGATGCTCCAGAGCAGATGAGCAGGATCAATAGTTCACCGTGAGATGGCCAAATCAACACTACAGACGGGCATTTCATTGCCGCAGTGACTCTGGAAGTGCTGAATTACCTTCTGTGATGCGGTCCCACATGATGGAGACGTAATCGTCCCGGTCGGAGCGCGACTGCTCGTGCCAGAAGCCCAGCGCATGCAGGAACTCGTGCTCGATGGTGGCGATACGATCACAACCGCTGCCGATAGACAGAGTCTGCCTGCCCACACGCCGGTTCCCCACTGATGAGAAGCAGCTGAACACACACACACACACACACACACACACATATGCACAGACATAGACATGTACATGTGCAAACACACACACATATACATTCACAAATACACGATTGCACACGCATGGACACACATATATGCACACAAACATACACACACACAATTACGCGCACATATGCATGCATACACCCACACAGACATGTGCATGCACACACAAACATATAGACAGACACATGCACGCGCGCACACACACACACACACACACACACACACACACACACACACACACACACACACACACACACACACATCAGTTATTAGTAGTAGTAAAGCCATGAAACTTAAATAAGGAACACATTTCATTTATATCAACACACACACACACACACACACACACACAGAGCACTGGAATTATTTTATTGGGATATAAAGTGTGTGTGTGTGTGTGTGTGTGTGTGTGTGAGATAAGAGCTGGTGTTTATCAGCTCACCCGTTGCCTTTAAACACAGAGATGTAGTTTTCCTCTCCAGTCCAGGGCTTGTAGTCGATGCAGGTCTTCAGCCGATACTGCTCGAAGGCCTTCAGGATCACTCCTTTAGCGTTGATTTCTGGGAAACAGACAAGAGCAGATGACTGAGAGCGTCTACAGACACCACAGCGGCTCACAGGCATGTACATCAGCTCTCCTGTCAGGCCAATGATCCTTCAGAAATGCTTAAAGAGATGAGCGGATGATCAAGATCCTCTCTGATCATCATCTGTGTTGGAAAGCGCCGCTTCATGATTTTGTGTTTTATGTTATTTTGCACACGTAATTTTTCAGCTTAACAGATTATCTGAAGATTCAACTCAACAGCACTGATTAGAAATGAATAAACTGATTAGAAATGAATAAACTAGATAATGCATGCACCCATTAAAAATAAGACTGAATAAACTCACCCAGATCGTCCTCAAAGTAATAGGGAATAGTTTTGGGCCATCTGTATTCCTCGCCGATAATAGAGTTTCTCCCCAGTGTCTGTGACAGAAACATGATGTCTATAAACGCATTTCACTGCTGAATTATTGATCATGAACACAGCAGTTATGCTGCAAAAGTAAATTAGATTTATTGCTGGTGTCAGATTAGTATCAGAGTAACATCTCTTACTTCATCATATAAAATATCTCCCTCGAAAAGATCAAGACCAGCGTCTGAAAACACCAACAGGAGAGCTCAATCACACTGACACAGCACACTTGAGGATGTTCTGCAGTACAGTGTATAATGTAGATCTCAATACTGCAGTGTAACTGTACTGTAATATTCACTTCAGCATACTGTAGAATCAACTCTGGTGATAAACTGAAGTAAATGCTGTAGTATACCCTGGATTTACTACAGTAATCTGTGGTGGATTATTGTATAATATACTGTACAGTTGTAGTATTGGCTCATTTGTTTATATTACTATAGTTGTTGTGTTACCATAGCAACTGTAGAATCACCACAACAGATTAGTTACTATTGTTGTTGTGTTACCATAGCAACTGTAGAATCAACACAGCAGATCAGTTACTATTGTTGTTGTGTTACCATAGCAACTGTAGAATCACCCCAGCAGATCAATCACTGTATCATGTTATAGTATTTAGTTAGAGTGTGTACACTCCATACAGAAAGAGCTGCAGTGAACTGTTGAACAATATTTCATGGACATCAGGGTTCCTCATGTGAACAGTGTGCTCCATCGTGTACATAATGTAGTAAAATGATCAGCTGAGTTTCTAAAAATGGCTTAAAACTGAAGCATTAAACACATAAAACATTAAATACACCAAAACCTGCCCCTGAATATCCATATACAGCAAAAATCTCTAAAGATGACGACACAAACACTGTTAACAGTTTCTACAGTAACTTACAGTAAATCAATAACAGCAAAAATACTGTATTTACATTTACGACTCCATTATCCTGCTGTATTAGACGTGTTTACAGTACTGTTTACCTTCTTTGTGTTAAATATACAGTAATTTTCACAGAGCAACATTAATATACAGTTACATACTGCATAACTGTTCTACAGTAAACTACAGCTCATATTACAGTAAAAACAGTCATTTATAAAGTGTAATATAGCAGGAGACATATTACCACAGTAACTCATGTACTCAATTGCTTGATACTATAGTAGTTACCTTAACATGTGTAGTAAAATCACCACAACATAATTGCAATTTACTATGGTATTTACTAAACGAAGGTTCAAAAACACTACCGTTTTGTATATATTCAATATTTTAATCATTCTAAAATACTGTAGTGTGTAATATTTCTCTTGTATGTAATGAGAAGTTGACTTTACCTTCATTGACGTCAAACAGATCCTCTTTACCGCCGTCTACATTATATTCTGTAGATGATGTTACACATTCTGCAGTCAGACAGTTTTACACATCATCTTCTGTATTATATATATATATATAACACCTAAGATGATGACATTATTCACACAGTATTTCCTATATGTTCTCTACCAGTTTCTTTCAGTTTGGCTGGAATTAAGAATAAATGTAAAAATGATTCTGCGCTGTCATCATGACAAAGATTAAAGACATCAGTTATTAGAAATTACTCATTAAACTATTATGTGTAGAAATGTGTTTATATAATTTAGTCTTCGACTGTATATATTATATTATTAATCTATCCTCAGCTAAAACACACTCACCAATCAGACGTTGTGTCACCTATAATGGATAAAACATGATGAGAGAGAGAATTGCAGTGATTTGTCATGCAGTGTGGAAACGCTGGATTACACACAGTTCATTACTGTCAAAATCAATTAAGTTAACTTAACAAATGAAAGTGCATCCAACATAAAATAATGAAACTGTCCCCAACTAAATCAGGAGTTTTTAAGTAAAAACGTTTTGTAATTTGATCATTTTTAGTGTATAAACAAAACTTTTCAAGCTTATGAAGAGACAGTTAGTAAAGATGCACGCTGAATTATTAATATTGTTCACAAAAATCCCCTGCGTGTTCAATAGATCAATAAAGAATCTCTCACCTCACATCGAGCAGACACAAATAATAATAAATATACGAGAAATATGAGCGTGTGTGTGGCGTCCTCGTGCCTCATGTTGAGTTATGAAGCTCAAAACAACTGGCAGATCTGAGATCAGCTTAACAGTGTCGTAAAAGATGCATAAAATGATGAGAAGTGCCGAGTCTGCGTGATGGAGCTGATAGAGAGACGATCAATGATCGACAGAGCCGTAAACCATGCATGATCCTCCAGTCATAATCTGATCCTTCATGATGGACGGGTTGTGTTTACCCAACACTGGGTCGAATATGGACAAACCCAACAGCTTTACATCAGCACAAGTTACTACTGGGATGGCACGGTGACTCAGTGGTTAGAACTGTCGCCTCACAGCACTCAGGTCTCTGGTTTGAGTCTCGGCTGGGTCAGTTGGTGTTTCTGTGTGGAGTTTGCATGTTCTCCCCGTGTTGGCATGGGTTTCCTCCGGGTGCTCCGGTTTCCCCCACAGTCCAAACACATGCGCTATAGGGGAACTGATCAACTAAAACTAAACTGGCCGTAGTGTATGAGTGTGTGTGTGTGTGTGTGTGTGTGTGTGTGTGGGAATGAGTGTCTATAGGTGTTTTCCAGTACTGGGTTGCAGCTGGAAGGGCATCCACTGCATAAAACATGCTGGATAAGTTGTCGGTTCATCCTGTTGTGGTGACCAGTGATGAATAAATAGACTAAGCTGAAGGAAATTTAAGTCAAAAGCACTGCAGTGTCTACTAGGAATGACATTTTGAAGAATCTTTGCTGTTTGTTCAAACTACTCATTTAAAATGAGCTGAATCAACACAATTCTTGAGTATTTTGGGGGAACCACTTAATTATTTTATGTTCAACTTACCTTAACTTTGTAAAAACATGTAAGTAAACTTCATAGAATTCATAAAAATTGAATTCTGAGTGAATGATGACAACTTTATGTTCATTTTAGGGTGAAGTGCACTTGAGAATGTCAGTGATATCAGTGACTCCTGCAGCGTCACTGAAGGCCAGAACAGCATACAGATAAAGACAGACAGCAGAAGAACCCATCACTCTGATAGATAAGATAAGATTAATCACAGCAGGACACGTGACACTGACAAGTGTGTGTGTGTGTGTGTGTGTGTGTGTGTGTGTGTGTGTATGTTTGTATTTATTATATCTTATATTAAACACAGGTCAGGGTTAGTATTTTTTTAATGTGGGAAGAATCAAAAATTGTGTAGAACAAGAATCATTCAGTCATAGAGGTCAGATGCGGATGCCCTTTCATCTGTAACCCAGTACTGGGAAACACCCATACATATTCACACACACTCATACACTACGGCCAGTGTAGTTGATCAGTTCCCCTATAGCGCATGTGTTTGGACTGAAACCGGAGCACCCGGAGGAAACCCACACCAACACGGGGAGAACATGCAAACTCCACACAGAAACACCAACTGACCCAGCCGAGACTTAAACCGGAGACCTTCTTGCTGTGAGGCCACAGTGCGACACCACTGAGCCACCACCTCAATATATATATATATATGTATATAATAGTGAACTACATATTGAACATTAATAACTATAGTGAAGTAATAATGTGAACTAATAGCTGCAATGGCTAGTGTAGTCTACTTTAGTGTTTACTGTAGTGTATTGCGGTATTGTACTACAGTATTTGGTCATTTGCTCATATTGCTGAGGATGTTGTGTTACTGCAGCTGTTTACTATAGCATGACCCAAATACGCCCTTATTTTAATATACACTGTATTTAAAATGAAACATATGGAAATGTTCTGTGTTTTCTTTTGCTGAAGTCACTGATGGAGAATCAGGAGCACAGACTCTGTCTCTCCTCAGCATCTTCATCTCTCAGATCATTCATATGTTCATTAAGCACAGCTCGGTTATGGAGATGCAAACAGTATAGTTTGTAGCAAACGAGTACTTTTATTTTAGCATCACATCGTGAGCATTGTGTTGTTAACATCCGGATCAGAGAAGTTCTGCACGTTATATTCTTCATGTTTCATGTCGGTTTGTGCATTTCCGCCGCCTACTGGCATGGACTGAGAATCCTCAATAATGACAGAAGGAAAATCATGTAAACTACACTGCACAAATCATGATTAAATGTATATGTGAGTGTGAGTGTATGTCACCATGATGCTCTTCTGACAGTGTGCGTGATTTCCTCCAGACCTTTATTTTGCTCAGCGCGTGCGCGCGGCGCGGTGAACTTGACGCGTGACGTCACACGGGCTGCGGCGCGCGCTCGGGCTGCTGTTATTCTGGAGGTTTTGAGCTGTGCGAGTAGTATAATAAATCTTTAAAAAGTACTTTCCTGTGATTTTCAAATGTGCCTGATTGGCGTGACGATGTCACAGCGAGCATCTAATGTAGTGCGGCGCGGCCGCGGATATTCGCTGTAGGGTTTCTGAAGTTCAGCGTCGCCTCAGCGTGTATGAGTGCTGCTTTCAGGTATTTATTGAGCATTTCTGCTTTATTCTGGTAAAAATATTGCCGTAACCAAAAAGCTGACAGTCTGTTTTCAACACAAGCAGGAAGAGGCCAGCTGGGATCTGAGAGATGTAGTGTTATTATTATTATTGTAAGCATGGAGATGGTGAGAGAGGAGAGTGAAGACAAGAGTGATGCAGAACAAGATGCTGAGGAACATAAAGGTTGGTCATCAGCCTACAGTCTGACATCATTTCCACAAACCATTAAACTGATGTTCATCTTCAAAATACAAATAAAAAAATTGATTCTTCCAGTTCTTCCATTTAAACAACTTTAAAAAAGTAAATCAAGAGCTTCAATGCAAGTTTTGTGCAGAGAAAATGTTGCTTTGTACGATTCAGTGTTAAAGGAAATCACCCAGAAATCCAAAATGAACTCTCTTTGTTTACTCTCTCCTCTGGTGGGTTCAGACCTCTTTATTTTGTTTAGTTTCTTTTATTTTGGTTTAAATAGTCTTTCAGTGGACAGAATATTTTTGTTGTGACACCACATCAGTTAAAATGAGCACTTGATCAGCCCTCATGCATTAATGTCTGCTCCCCACTGTGTGTGCTCAAAATCAATGGGGGAAATCTGTGTTGCTCCACTCACAAAAACTGGAGAGGACTACAAAGCTCATGCAACAGACATACCTCAGGGATCTGTTCTAGGTCCCCTTCTATTTTCTATTTACAGCACAGTACTGGGAACCATTATCCAAGCACATGCTCATGCTTCTCATTGACACACAGCTTGTTTTTCATTTCATCTGATGACCCAAGGGTTCTCATAATGCTTGGATGAAAGACCATCACCTACTGCTTAATCTGGCAGAAACTAATCCTCTCATCTTCCCTGCGACTCAACACAATTTCTCATTCCAGCTGGGATCATTCCCTACTTAATTCAGTAAGGAATCTTGGCAATCCAGGCTCATTATTGATACGTACCACTATATACATTTATGGAGAGCGCCAAATACGTCCCAGGAGATGGTTTTTTGTGTGCAGTTTTTGTGTTTGTGAATCCACCAGAGGGCGCTGTGTTTGCTTTTTCAGACCTCAGATTTCTCTCACGAATGTCATTCGCGCCTGCTGTTCTTACGTAAATCCACCAGAGGCTGCGGTTGACTGACTGACCGATACCCTAAACACCCCCCTCCCTAAACCCAACCAATAGTGTTTTCAAAAGCAATCCAGAGAAAGAAAAGCCCTTACAGTGGCCGCCTGACTTTTACCATGTTTTCAGATTTTCCCACATTCACATCCTGTTATGTACTTGTTTATTGACTTGTTTTACCGGCTTTCTGGAACCGTTCTTCACTTAACTCGAACCTTGTCGTCACCTAACTCCTCTCTGTATCTCAAGTTTGCCGACGTACACAGCGAGCCACTGGCCAAACTTGTAAAAAAGGGAAAGCAGTTCATAGAGAGATAAGCGGTCAGTGAAGAGAACGATGATGAAGCTAGTTTAAAGACAAATGCACCTCATGTACCTCTGGCTACATAATTCTCGCTCTCCAGAAATGTATACAGGGGTATTCACACTGAGTCTGGGTTGAATCTTGGGGTGATCCTGGATGATCAGCTATCCTTTAAAGAGCACATTGCTACCACGACTCCATGTTCAACATCTGAAAATCAGATCCAGCTCTTAATCCTCTACAGGACACTCTTCAGTGAGAGCCCATGTGTAACTCCTCTCCTTACCCCTCTGCTTTGGTCACCGCTCAAGTCTTGGATTGAGTTCAGATCATTGATGTGTCCTTACAGGACACCCACTGACTTTGCAGCCTCTTACTTCCACCAGGAGTCACCAATCTCGGTCCTGGACGTCTGGTGTACCTGCAGGGTTTAGCTCCAACTTGCCTCAACACATCTGCCTGGATGTTTCAAGTGCACCTAGTAAGACCTTGATTAGATGATTCAGGTGTGTTTGATTAGGTTCGAAGCTAAAATCTGCAGGACACCGACCCTCCAGGAACAAGTTTGGTGATCCCTGGTGTAAGCCCTGTCCAGCAGCATCCAGTTGTGGAGTGAGCGCTGCCTTGTGATACCATCGCAGAGAGGTTATAAGTTACTTTCCAGAACCTTTTCATTCACTGTTCCACATTGGTGGAATGATCTTCCCATTCCCGCACAGATTCAGTAGCATCACCAAACCATAACTAATAAACCATCTCTTCAAGATCACCTGAGCACATTAAAAATCTCTTAATTCACTAACATTACCTTCGTGCATTGCCTGGTCTTGTTGAATCGCTGAATGCCTGCTCAATTGTTAGTCGCTTTGGACGAAATCATCTGCTCAATGACTACATATAATGCTAATGTAAGTTCTCACACAGTTCACTGAGCAGTTTGTGTTTGGGTGATCATATATATACCAACAACAGATAGGATGCCAGTAAGTTGTATCTCAGATTGTCAGTCTTGAATTAATTTGCATAATTTAACCTTTCAGGTATGATGGAAGTGAAAGATGAACACAAAGAGCCTGAAGAAGCGGAGATGAATGAGCAGATGAACATCACAAATGAAGAACAATCCTGCAGTTCATCACGGAACGATAATCAAGTTTCACAAGCCGAAACACAGTCGAAACACTCTTTCATTTGCTCTGAGTGTGGGAAGAGCTTCACGCGTAGAGGACACCTGAGGATCCACATGATAATCCACACAGGTGAGCGGCCGTACACCTGTATTCAGTGCCAGAAGAGCTTCACCTGTAAAGGAAGCCTGAAGGACCACTGCAAAATCCACTCTGGAGAGAAGCCGTTCATGTGTCCGCAGTGTGGATGGAGCTTCGCACGGCAGGAAGACCTGAAGAGGCACATCAGAATCCACACCGGAGAGAAACCGTTCAGCTGCGCTCAGTGCACGAAGAGCTTCACCAGCTCCGGAGACCTGAGGAGACACGTGCGGATACACTCCGGCGAGCGGCCGTTCAGCTGCGCTCAATGCAAGAAGAGCTTCACGCAGAAAGAAGGACTGAAAGAGCACGCTAAAATACACTCCGGGGAGAAACTGTTTGCGTGCATGCTGTGCGGGAAGAGCTTCACACATCAGCGGAGCTTGAAGAGACACATGAAGGTGCATTCTGGAGAGAAGCTACACCAGTGTCCTGAGTGCGGCAGGAGGTTTGCTGAAGCAGGTAACCTGAAGACACACCTGCTGTCACACACTGGAGAAAGACCCTTCAGCTGTGAGAAGTGTGAGAAGAAGTTTTTCCTGGCCGTGCATTTAAAGACACACATGAGGATTCACGAGGACGAGCGGCGGTACGTGTGCTCATTCTGCGGGAAGAGTTTCCTGTGGCTCAATGGCTTTAAGGACCATCAGAAGACACACATTGGGGAGAAACCCTACGTGTGTTTGGAGTGCGGGAGCACTTTCATCAGACCTGGAGAATTAAAAGTGCACGAGCGCATCCACACCGGAGAAAAGCCCTACAAGTGCTCACACTGTGAAAAGAGCTTCACTCAGTCGGGAGCCTTGAAAATTCACAAGCGAGTGCACACTGGAGAGAAGCCGTACCTCTGCCCTACATGCGGGAAGACTTTCAGCAGATACGGAAATCTGGGGAAACACCTGAAAAAGGCTTGTCCAAAGCTGAAACAATGAGTTCACTTTTTAAGGGGACCTATTAATACAAGCTGTACATGCGCCTCTGCTGTCTCTACAGCACAGGTGTCAAACTCAATTCCTGGAGGGCCACAGCTCTGCAGTTTTGCTCCAACCCTAATCAAACACAGCTGATCTAAATAAGCTTGGGCTGCGTCCGAAATCGACGACTACTCAGTGTAAACGTACTACTCGGCCTTTAGAAAAGTACTATCTATACCAGAGATATGCCAAAGTTGGCCCATTGTAACCTTTGATTTGGCCCACCAACCCAACTAAGAGGAGAGTGAGTATGATGGAGAGGGTTGGGGCGAATGCCTTTAACACAAAGACTGTAAAACTACAAGAAACAGTGTGTAGAGCTACAAAAAAAAGCAAAGTGAAATTAAATGTGTCAGTGCTGCGCATGGATGGATTTGCTCTTTCGCAGCAGTGAATATTAAACCAAACTGAACTAAACTGAAACTCTGAAAACTGGACTGACACAGCTTCAGCTCACTAGAATATTCTATGTGAAGCTGCTTTGACGCAATCTACATGGTAAAAGCGCTATAAAAATAAAGATGAATCGAAAATGTAAATGAATCTGTGTGCAGGGCCGGAGCAAGCTGAACTGCCGCTCTAGGCAATGGACGGTCCCACCGCCCTCAACCCTAAAGTGGAGGTGGGGAGGGGGAGCTGTCGCAGACGTCGCCCTCTCTATTCTGCCGCTCTAGACGCGGATATAACTGAGGGCGCGGGTGGTGAGGGTAGTGTCGCGGACGCCGTCCTCTCTATTCTGCCGCTCTAGACGCAGATATAACTGAGGGCACGGGTGGTGAGGGTAGTGTCGCGGACGCCGTCCTCTCTATTCTGCCGCTCTAGACGCAGATATAACTGAGGGCACGGGTGGTGAGGGTAGTGTCGCGGACGCCGTCCTCTCTATTCTGCCGTTCTAGACGCGGATATAACTGAGGGCACGGGTGGTGAGGGTAGTGTCGCGGACGCCGTCCTCTCTATTCTGCCTTTCTAGTCACGGATATAACTGAGGGCATGGGTGGTGAGGGTAGTGTCGCGGACGCCGTCCTCTCTATTCTGCCGTTCTAGTCACGGATATAACTGAGGGCGCGGGTGGTGAGGGTAGTGTCGCGGACGCCGTCCTCTCTATTCTGCCGTTCTAGTCACGGATATAACTGAGGGCGCGGGTGGTGAGGGTAGTGTCGCGGACGCCCTCCTCTCTATTCTGCCGCTCTAGACGCGGATATAACTGAGGGCACGGGTGGTGAGGGTAGTGTCGCGGACGCCCTCCTCTCTATTCTGCCGCTCTAGACGCGGATATAACTGAGGGCGCGGGTGGTGAGGGTAGTGTCGCGGACGCCGTCCTCTCTATTCTGCCGCTCTAGACGCGGATATAACTGAGGGCACGGGTGGTGAGGGTAGTGTCGCGGACGCCCTCCTCTCTATTCTGCCGCTCTAGACGCGGATATAACTGAGGGCACGGGTGGTGAGGGTAGTGTTGCGGACGCCGCTTTTGTCAGGTAGGGTTTATAATTAATTAATTATATATATATATATACACACATACACAAAAGAAATATACAGAAATAATAACCCACATCATTACAGCTCCTTCAGTTGCTGATTATGTTATTGTTGATTGTGAAATATTATTTTGTGGTGTATTGGCATTTGGGTTGTGACGTAATAAACTGTCTGATAATCCAATGGTTGCAAAGTAAATAATTTATCCACAATTTATGTCATTTTGTCACGTGTCTGGAGTTATAGCAAAATCGCCAGGGTTTATACTATAAAATTATGGTTGTTTTAACCAAATTATAAGCTTAATATGGACAAACCCAGCTGCTGGGTTAAAAAGTTAAATTTAGTGTAAAACATTTATATTATATGCGTACATCGTTTATTTTGTTTACCCAAAAGAACAGCGTTTTTTACAACGCATGATGCAGAATTACCTGTATAATGAGTCGATGAATGTATAATAACTTTATATTTTGAATTAGTTATTTCTAGAGACTCTTTTGCTGTCATTTAACTTTCATAATGGTTGTTACAAACATCCACCACGTTTCTGGTAATATTTAGTGCTTAACAGTAATTTTTGTATTGGAAATGCACACCGGTAATCGCCGGCTGTCTTTAATTGAAGCACAAACTTTCGGTTTTTCTTTATTTTCCATCAACATGAAAACATCACTCGGCGCGGTGACGTCATCAGGGCTGCGTCAGAGCTGCTGAAAATCTGCCGAGAGAGTTTAGTGTTCCTCAGCGGAATAATACTTATTCAAGGACACGAGATGTCCAGAGATGCATCCGCACTTTACTAAAGTGTAGAGACGACGTTATTATTCTTCATTATAAGCTCGAATACATCAATCAAGATCATATAGCTGCTGGAGGCTTCGGGTTTTAGTCAATATCGAGAGTTAAATGGCGGTTTTAGTAGTGAAATGCCTGCAGACAGATATGTTTCATCGTCTGTTTTCCTTCCACTGGTATTTTCGTTTTGAACATGACAAGAACTAGAAGATAATCTGAAATACTGCAGTAAATATGGAGAGTGATGCAGAAACACACACCATGACAGATGAGGACACTGAGGGACTTGCAGGTTAGTGATTATTATCCATCCATAATATCATGAATATATGTATAAAATAATGCATGTTTTATTCATATTTGTATTCTTATTCAGAGCTGGGATAGTAATGGACTAATGGTAATCTGGATTACGTAATCAGATTCCAAGAATCAAGTTCGAGTAAATTACTTTTCTGAATACTTGTAATCAGCAGTTACTTTTATGGATTACATGATTACATATTATTCGCAGAATGGCAGCAAGTTGTTTATAATGAATTAATTCTTATAATATTTATCTTTTAATCTTATAAATTAATAAACCTGTTGCTTAATATGTGATTTCTCGCGTTTGTAGTGTTGCTGTTTGATGTTTTCACTGTTATCTACACATTTAGTGTGTTTTAGCTGATGTTTCATGTGTTTAATTGGTTTTTGTAATGTAACTGTATTTTTAAATGTACTTAATCTGAAGTAAAATAATCAGGTTTAGTGTTGCTTGGTGTTACTAATATTAATGTATATTAAATAGCTGTCAAATAAGCAGATTATTCTGCTTCAGTGTGTGACATTAGCACTAAAGTAATCTAAATTTGATCCAAAAGAAGTCAGATTATGTTATTATAAATGTTGAACTAAGATATTATATTACTAACTACAGAATAATTTGTAATATTGGAATACTTATGTTACAGATTACAAATTACTTTATATAACATTACATATTTATGGTAACATAACCAGACTACTTTGGATTACATTTAGATTACTTTTGTATTCTAAAGTAGTCAGATTATATTACAAAAATATGTAATATAAAGATAAATTATAAAAGATTACACTCAACAATTGTTCTAGATTACATATTTATGCTAATGTAATCTGATTACTTTTGGATTACATTTAGATTACTTTTGTATTTAAAAACAGATTATCATTAATATGTCATCTAAACTTAATATATTACAAATTACATTACAAAATTTATAGACTGTAATATCTTTGGATTACATATTTATGCTAATGTAATCAAACTACTTTTGGCTTATATTTAGATTAGTTTTGTATCCAAAAATAGTCAGATTACATTACAAAAAAATATGTAATATAAAGCTAATATATTTAAGATTACAATAATTATCTTTAGATTACATATTTATACTAAGGTAATCTGATTACTTTAGGATTACATTTAGATTACTTTTGGATTCAAAAGAAGATTACATTACTATAATTATGTAATCAAAAGATAACATATTACATATTTAAATAACATTACATATTTATGGTTACATAACCAGACCACTTTTGGATTACATTTAGATTACTTTTGTATCCAAAAGTAGTCAGATTACATTACAAAATAAAGATTACATTACTGTAATTATATAATCTAAAAATAATATATTACAGATTACAAATTACATTAAAACATTTGTAGAAATTAATAAAATATCTTTAGATTTTATATTTATGCTAATGTAATCGCATCACTTTTGGATTACTTTTGTATTCAAAAACAAATTATCATTAATATGTAATCTAAACCTAATATTTTACAGATTACAAATTACATTACAACATTTGTAGACAGTAATATAATATCTTTAGATTGCATATTATTGCTACAGTAATTGAAATACTTTTTGAATTACATTTAGATTACTTTTGTATCAAGAAGTAGTCAGATTAAATTACAAAAAAAGGACTCTAAAGCTACTATATTAAAGGGTACACTACAACAATTATCTTCAGATTACATATTTATACTAATGTAATCTGATTACTTTTAGATTTCTTTTATATAAAAAAGTTAGATTATTATAAATATGAAATCTAAACCAAATATATTACAGATTACAAATTACATTACAACATTTGTTGACAGAAATATAATATCTTTAGATTGAATGTTATTGCAACCCTAATTTAACTACCTTTGGATTACTTTTGTATCCAAAAGCAGTCGGATTACATTACCGTAATTATGTAATCTAAAGATATGATATTTCAGATATTATAAACTACATTAAAACATTTGTAGAAAGGTATATAATATCTTTAGATTACATATTAATGCAAATGTAATCTGACTACTTTTGGATTACTTTTATGTTTTGCCCAGCTCTGCTTATATATCAGCTGTAAATCTGAATCAGGTCTTCATATAAACAACACTTTCTGTTCATGTTTATGTCATTTCAGAGCAGATGAAGGTGGAAGATGAAGAAGTGAATGAAGAGAAGAGTTCAACAAGTGAAGAGAAGTCCTCTAGCGGCTCAGAGACTGCTCCACCAAAAGGCTCCTTCTCCTGCCCGCAGTGTGGGAAGAGCTTCACGCGTAAAGGACACCTGGAGGTCCACATGGTGATCCACACAGGTGAGCGGCCGTACACCTGTCCTCAGTGCGCCAAGAGCTTCACATGTAAGGGAAGCCTGAAGGATCACTTCAGGATACACACCGGAGAGCGTCCGTTCACGTGTCCGCAGTGCGAAAAGAGCTTCACCAATTCAGGAGGACTAAAGAGGCACTTGAGAATCCACACAGGTGAGCGTCCGTTCACCTGTCGACAGTGTGCAAAGAGCTTCCCGAGCTCAGGAGAGCTGAAACGGCACATGCGCATTCACTCCAGAGACAGACCGTACACCTGCCCTCAATGCGGGAAGAGCTACAAACAGAAAGAGGTGCTGAGGGAGCACACGAAAACACACTCCGGGGAGAAACCGTTCACATGCACGCTCTGCGGGAAGAGCTTCACTCAGCAGAGCACGCTGAAGGTGCACATGAAGGTGCATTCTGGAGAGAAGCTACACCAGTGTCCTGAGTGCGGCAGGAGGTTTGCTGAAGCGTGCAATCTGAAGACACACCTGCTGTCACACACTGGAGAAAGACCCTTCAGCTGTGAGAAGTGTGAGAAGAAGTTTTTCCTGGCCGTGCATTTAAAGACACACATGAGGATTCACGAGGACGAGCGGCGGTACGTGTGCTCATTCTGCGGGAAGAGTTTCCTGTGGCTCAATGGCTTTAAGGACCATCAGAAGACACACATTGGGGAGAAACCCTACGAGTGTTTGGAGTGCGGGAAAACCTTCGCCAGAGCTGCAGAGCTGAAGGTGCACGAGCGCATCCACACCGGAGAAAAGCCCTACAAGTGCTCACACTGTGAAAAGAGCTTCACTCAGTCGTCAGGGCTGAAAGTGCACGAGCGAGTGCACACTGGAGAGAAGCCGTACCTCTGCCCTACATGCGGGAAGACTTTCAGCAGATACGGCAGTCTAGCGAAACACCTGAAAAAGGCTTGTCCAAAGCTGAGAAAGTGAACAAGGGTCACATTCAAATTAGACTCTGGGGATACCACATTAAATATATATATATATATATATTAAGTCTTTTTGAGACATGCTACAGTACAGTACTTGAATTAATCTGCTGTGGTGATTCTACAGTTGTTACGGTAACTCGACAACTATAGTAATCAATCTTGTGGTGATTCTACAGTTGCTATGGTAACACGACATATACAGTAATCGGTCTGTTGTGATTCTACAGTTGCTATGGTAACACGACAACTATAGTAATCGATCTGTTGTGGTGATTACACAGTAGATGCTTTTTCAGCTGCAACCCAGTACTGGGAAACACCCATATACACTCATTCACACACTCACACTCGCACACTCATACACTACGGCCAGTGTAGTTGATCAGTTCCCCTATAGCGCATGTGTTTGGACTGTGGGGGAAACCGGAGCACCCGGAGGAAACCCACACCAACACGGGGAGAACATGCAAACTCCACACAGAAACACCAACTGACCGTTTAATGACCCTGTTTTTCATTAAATTTAGAAATGCTGGATCTTAATTGGGATCCTGACTGAAGTGCAGTGGTTGATTCTAATTTTAAATGGAAAGGACACGAGCAAAGCCTTACTTTGTTTATGATGAGGATTTCTTTTATGTATATTTTGTAAACTGACAAAGGCAATTACTGTTTATTTCAGTGTTTGTGGCCATGTGTGAAAATATCTACAAAAGAGCAGCACTTTTTACTTACCTCTTTAGCACAGTGTCGTAACTTTATTGTAATATTGTTAGTTCCTGCTTTGATGATAGTGATAAATGTGAAATGTAAGCATTGGACAAATGTGCCTTTAAATACCCCGCCGCACCAGTAGATGGAGCTTGCAATGCCACACTCACTGTTTACTGCTGTATTAATATTCATACTGTTATTAATGCATCCTCTGTCATGTGTATGTGGAGCCTATAAACTATTGTCATATTCACAATATCAGTCTTGTGTTTATGAGTGTTGCTTGTCGCCTTGTGTTTTATTCCAATTGTTTGCCAATTTGACAGCCACTGTAATAAAACAGAATATGGTTTCCAGCCGTGTCTTGCTTACTACTCTAACATTTGGCAAATAATGTATGATTTCATGTGTAGTTTCATGCTCAAGCCTTCATTTGAAACCTGAATATTTCACCGAATAGATTTTCTTCAATTAAACAACTGTAACTGTAGTAATTCAGCATCACATATCAGAGGTTAAAGCTAATCATAAATCACATACATCATTATTTAGGCCATCACAATAATGGCTCTTTATTGTAAATTAAACATGCTGTTTGTGTATATTTAGGTCATATGATGGAAGATCTACAAACCGCCATGAAGGTAATTTAGTATGATGGTTATGAATTGTTTATAAATATGTTCATAAATATGTATATACATTTGTATACAGTAAGATAAAGTAAAATCTGCTTTTCATTCTTTTAGAAAGAACCCCAGTTACAGAAACGGAACAAAGTTATTAAAAACTAAAAATAAAAGCTATTATAATAAAAAAATACTGTAATTTGTAATAAATAATAGTACCATAATGCCATAGTAAAGTGTATTATATTATCTACAACCAACCATACTGTAATATTAAGTATTACAGTAACTGATAAATTGTAACAAATACTATACTACTTTAGTTTTTACTACAGTTAACTGGTGTATTGTAGCACAATATAATCTATTGTAGAAAACTACAGCATTGGTTCATTTGTTTATTTAACTGTAGTGGTTGTGTTTCCATAGCAACACTGCAAACACTGCGGTGCTCAAGAAGCGGTTATTTCTGTTTAACATGCTTATTTCTGTTTATAAACGGTCATTTCTGATTAAAAACGGTTATTTTAGTTTTAAAAAAACGGTTATTTCTGTTTTAAAACAGTTATTTCTATTTAAAAAAACGGTTATTTCTGTTTTAAACGGTTATTTTTGTTTTAAAAAAACGGTTATTTCTGATTAAAAAGTCAGACTTGAAAGTGTTTAGACTGCAGTGTACTGAACATCATACATAATCGAAATGAAAACTGAGTTTGGTTTGATCAGACTTTTATTTTGGTCCTGCGCTGTGCGTCTGCGCGAAAGACACGGAAGAAGTGAACTGGTTTTCGGCGCATTCAAGTATGAAACAGAAGGAAACTTTTTGGCTCGGTTTAAAGAATCTTCTGTGGTAGTCATTTAAAATGAAAGTAAATTATTAGTGTAATATTATGCAGCTTTATGCGAGGCGCTAATAGACGCTTTGTTTTTAAATGGAGTCGGAAAATATGTTTTTTCTGCAAGTAAATCGAATCTACACGTAAGAAAAACATTGAAGTATTCACAACCTTAAGCGTGACACGTTTACAGACACGCAGGAAAGCCTAAAGAGCTGAATCTGCTGTGAAGATGGAGATGGTTAAGGAGGACAGTGAAGATATGAGTGATGCAGAATCATGCAGAATGGAGGATGAAGATCCTGAAGAACAAACAGGTTGGTGTTTATCTTCTTACTGGTAAAGAAAACACTACAAAATCCTTAAAACATTACAAAGCATAATATTGTAACACACAAACCTTGTACATTTGTGTTTTGAGCCATATTCCATTAGATTTATTGGTTGTAAGTTCCGAAATCAAAATTTGCCATGCTCATTTTTCTAGGACAATTATTTAATGTAATTGATTTGGTAATCTTTAATCAAAATCTGCACACCTGCTTCAGCTCTGGAATGGCAGTTATTCTCTTGTGATGTCAGTTTTACTGATTGGGTGAAATATGCTGAGCCACGCCCCTCCAACTGTTAGTTTGCCACTTATAAAAGATGAAAGGAGGTGCTAAAAAATAAACCACGCCCCTACCCAATATTCACTTGGAAATATGTCATTGTACTGAACTAAGGTCTTTGCACACCAAAGGTCGAAATTTTCACACGAGTTCTTTTCATATTCAAATGCAAAAAAAAAAAAAATTGTCACACACCCAATCCTTGCACACAGAGAGAGCAATGTGTATTAAAGAATCCATTGCGAAATAATTTGCAAAACAAAACGATAGCAGCAAGCTATCGTTTACCTCAGTAACGTTACTTTATAATCTTTCACAAACTGTTTATTTTAAAATCAGTTCTAGTTTAGCACAGTCACCCATCACGATTGGTCTGTACGCCGTGTCTTTATATTCCATACTTTGCTTATCATAAAGGGCTTTGTGTTGTGAGAACAAGTGCATTTCTCCAACGCCATTTTGGATTTTACCATTTGGCGGCAAGTGAATTGTCAAAACACCCCTCAAAATGATCTTTCGGATGCGAAAAATGGAAAAATCCAACCCCAAATATTGTATATGACAGATGAATGTTTTGGAGGCAGTGTGGGAGCACGATTGACACAACGCGAGCCAGAATTTATTTTTTAACATTCAAAAATTACTAACGAAAATGAGCCAATAGAGCCAATAGATACTAAAGTCAATAGAGCAAATACAGCCACCAACATAATGGAAGAGTAGTAAATTTGCCCGGAGTGTATATTGCAGAGCATTTTCCCAGAATATGTGTCAACATAAGATTTTTCTCCTAAAATCTTTCCATTTGCTGACACACAGAGAGGTTATGGCCAAATTAAGGCTTAAACTCAGCCCAGAGTGGATGAAATCGACCCAGCAGCACACAAGGGTTAATGATCAACAGCCTCCGGTCAATTATTGCTCAAAAATAAACACGTTCTCTGATGTTGTGCTCTTTTTACTTCAAGACCAGGTGGAAGTGAAAGATGAAACTGAAGCGCAAAAAGAAGTGGAGGAGAGTCCGTTCCAGGAGCCTCATCATGTAATGCCTGGAGAAAACTCCGATAATTGCTCTCAGACTGAAGACACAGAAGATAATAATCCCTACGCCTGCCCAGAATGTGGAAAGACGTTCACCTGTAAAAGAGACCTGAAGAGGCACATCAGAATCCACACCGGAGAGAGACCGTTCACCTGCGCTCACTGTGACAGGAGCTTCGCAAACTCCGGAGACCTGAGGAGACACGTGCGGATACACTCCGGCGAGCGGCCGTTCAACTGCGCTCAGTGCAAGAAGAGCTTCACACAGAAGGAAGGACTGAAAGAGCACGCTAAAATACACTCCGGGGAGAAACCTTTCGCATGTCTGCTGTGCGGGAAGAGCTTCACACATCACAACAGTCTGAAGAGACACATGAAGGTGCATTCAGGAGAGAAGCTACACCAGTGTCCTGAGTGCGGCAGGAGGTTTGCTGAAGCGTGCAATCTGAAGACACACCTGCTGTCACACACTGGAGAAAGACCCTTCAGCTGTGAGAAGTGTGAGAAGAAGTTTTTCCTGGCCGTGCATTTAAAGACACACATGAGGATTCACGAGGACGAGCGGCGGTACGTGTGCTCCTTCTGCGGGAAGAGTTTCCTGTGGCTCAATGGCTTTAAGGACCATCAGAAGACACACATTGGGGAGAAACCCTACGAGTGTTTGGAGTGCGGGAGCACTTTCATCAGACCTGGAGAATTAAAAGTGCACGAGCGCATCCACACTGGAGAAAAGCCCTACAAGTGCTCACACTGTGAAAAGAGCTTCACAGTTTCAGGGGCCTTGAAAGTGCACGAGCGAGTGCACACTGGAGAGAAGCCGTACCTCTGCCCTTCCTGCGGGAAGACTTTCAGCAGATACGGAAATCTGGGGAAACACCTGAAAAAGGCTTGTCCAAAGCTGAAAAAATAAGCATAAATATTGTGCTTTAAGAACAGGAGTGTTCACAAATACTGACATTTTTTATGCTTGGACTGGTGGTTTAAGGCATTTTTTGTCCACTATGTTTTAAGAGTGGGACTTTTATTTTGACAGAGTTAAAGACTAATTCCTCTTCTCTAGCATACAATGCTACAGTTACATTTTCATGCGATGCCGATAATGACATTCATTTAAAGTCTTACAGACTGTTTAATAAACATGTAAAGGCAATGGCCTCACAACTAGGTTTCGAAAGTGCCGCTGTCTGTCCGTATGAAGGGTCTCAGCACTGTGGTCTGAATGAGCATTGTTCATCTCATAGTGTAAACAAACACTAGCTGTAACCAGCCAATCAACTAGCATGATCATTAACAACAGAGCTGTCTTTTGTTAGTGTTACTACAGTTAGTCTGTTTAGTTGAACTCTAAGCTCATATATAGTTTTAATGCGTTGTCTACTAGTTAATAATAAGCGTCTTTCTTTAAATTTCAGATAAATAAAACTGTAAAATTGGTTAAACTAAAATTGCTTATGTGTCATTAATTACAGATAATCTAAAACAATTACAATAAACACACTTCTCTAAAGTGCACTTCTCTAACTTCTCATTTTGTGCACAGCCGACTGGTTAAATTTTAGCTTGTGATTTCTGAACCAGAACATGTCCTGAACATATCCAAAACAAAACCAGAACATGACCAGAATATAACCAGTACAGGTCCAGAACATATCCAGAGCATAACCTGAATATTCCAGAACACATCGAGAACAAAACCTGAACATTACCAGAACATATCGAGAATATATCCTGAACATGTCCAGAACATTTTCAAAACATAACATGAACATAACCAAAACATATCTAAAACTAAACCAGAACATGTGCAGAATATATAAAAACATAATCATTGCATAACTAGTACATATCCAGAACATAACCAGAACATAACTAGTACATAACTAGTACATGTCCAGAACATATCCAGAACATATCCTGAACCTAACTAGTACATGTCCAGAACATAACTAGTACATGTCCAGAACATATCCAGAACATAACTAGTACATGTCCAGAACATATCCAGAACAGAACTAGAACATGTCCAGAACATATCCAGAACATAACCAGAACATAACTAGTACATGTCCAGAACATATCCAGAACATATCTAGAACATAACCAGAACATAACTAGTACATGTCCAGAACATATCCAGAACATAACTACTACATGTCCAGAACATATCCAGAACAGAACTAGTACATGTCCAGAACATATCCAGAACAGAACTAGAACATGTCCAGAACATGTCCAGAACATATCCAGAACATATCTAGAACATAACCAGAACATAACTAGTACATGTCCAGAACATATTCAAAACAGAACTAGTACATGTTCAGAACATATCCAGAACATAACTAGTACATGTCCAGAACATATCCAGAACAGAACTAGTACATGTCCAGAACATATCCAGAACAGAACTAGTACATGTTCAGAACATATCCAGAACATAACTAGTACATGTCCAGAACATATCCAGAACAGAACTAGAACATGTCCAGAACATATCCAGAAAATATCCAGAACATAACTAGTACATGTCCAGAACATATCCAGAACAGAACTAGTACATGTCCAGAACATAACATGAACATGCCAATAACATATCCAGAAAAAACCTGAACATTACTATGACATATCCCGAACATAACCTAAACATGTCCAGAAAATATCCGGAACATAACCAGAACATACTGTAACATGATGACCATAACCTGCCCCAGAGCAGGATTAGCTGTGCAGCATAGGTTACCATGGCAACAAAAAATGATTAAATTTTTAGCTACAATCATGATACCTAAAATCCAGGATTGATTCAAACTAAACTGAAGCGTAATCAGCTAATCCTGCTTCATGGTTCTGGCCTCTGGACTGTTATTTTTATTATGAAAAACAAAACAAAGCTTCATTTGTTACACATGAAGTGTCTTTAGACAAGCTTTTACAGCAGGATATTAATGACACATGCCTGTTGTACAGTGTGTTTATTAATGTAATGTGTGAAGAAATTACATGAGAATTCAGTGCACTTACAAAAAAACTTACTTTGTTTTCAAATTCATCTAATTTACAAAATATTAATTAAAATGCAAATTATAAACTACTGCAGTGGGCGGGGACACGACAGGGGGCGTGGCCCCAGCAAGCAGATCACAATACTTTTGTTAAAAAATTACAAATGTAAATATTCGTCGATCGCTGCCTTGGTAATGGACGTGCAATGTAAACAGCTAGTCAGTGAAATGAGACATGCACAATCAAAGCAGAGCTCATTAATATTCATGACCCTTCCAAATAAGGTAAAAGCAGAGTGTTTTATTCTAGGGGGAAATCCAAGGGTCGTAAATGCACACGTAAAACTATTCCTGAAGACTTTTTGCACTTATTTAAACCACATAGCTTCTATGTAGAAGTTAGAGAACAATTTAACAAAATGCACAAATGCATTTTACGACACATTCAATGGTAAATCAAGGTGATGGTGCTTTTGCGGGTGGAAGAAATAGTAAAGAATAGCACAATTGTTGAGCCAAAAAGAATAATTGTTAATAGTTTTTATTAAGAATACAAAATATTAAATTCTATTAATGCATATTTAATGAGAAAACACTTTTAATGATTTGATTATTGTGTTATTTTTTGCAAAGAGATTGAAGAAAATCTTTTGCTCAAATGGGAAACTTGTGTTTTGTTTTTTTTTACCTAAATGTTGCATGCGTGTAACTAAAGTTTTGTTGAAATTAGTTTAGATTTTGTTTCTTAACAAAGGCATACTTGGTTCGTTTGGTATACTTATTGTTATGAATCGTACACATTTTCAGTGGCCAAAAACCAAATATAGCAGATACTTTTTGCCTTGTTGAGACTAGAAATATGTGCCATTTCTTTTCTTTTTATTTCTTTTCAGTTCCATGTAACATGCCAAAAATATAATTTTTCCCAAAGTTTGAATGTCTGATGATCAAATATTGAGACTAGAAAATGTCTTCTTTGTCTGAATAAATGCACACGTGTTTTATTTTTCGGTTTGTATGCATGTAACTCAATGTGTATCAAATATATTTTAATATAATGTTGAATGATTTTGATTTTTAATAAACTGTACTTTTGAAGATTTCAGTTTTGAAGCCCATTATGCTTCAGATTTTCAAAATTGAAACGTGTATTACTGCATACTTAAACTTTACAGAAGCTGTAAAACATATATCAAAAAACTATTTCACATATAGAATCTTAAAGTGAGATATCACCCAAAAATGAAAAGTCTGTCATCATTTACTCACCCTGTACTTGTTTCAAATCTTTATGAGTTTCTTTCTTCTGTTGAACATAAAAGGAGATGTGTTAAATGCTGGAAACATTTAATAGTTGACTCGTATTTGTTTTTCCTACTATGGAAGTCAATGGTTACAGGTTTTCTATGTTCTCCATGGTTTTTCTTCAAAATAACTGATTTTGTGTTCAAGAAAAAATAAAGATAAAGGTTTGAAAGCACTTGAGAGTAATTAGAGAGTACATTTTCATTTTTGGGTGAAATTTTATTGCACTCAGACTTACGTGTGAAGTCTCTTCTATTCAATTGTTTTGGCACAATGACTTTGTTAATAATTCAGATATTACTCTTTTAATATTTAAACATTTTAAATCCCCTTTTCAGTATCGGCTGTGTGCACACTTACCGACGTCATATAGGTGGCGCTGATGCTGTAAAACTGTGTTTACAACCATCACCAACACTCCGGAAGAAGAGCCTCTCAGCTTTGGTGTTTCTCTTTAACATTCTGCTCATTAACAGAGTAAAACAGCAGATATTAAACTCAAACTGACTCTGGATCTGTTCAGTAAACACGCATCTACTGTCCAGCAGGAAAGAGCGCGAATCCAGTCAGAAAGAGCGCGAATATTCCTGCCCTGCTGAAGGCGACGGAGACTCTTTTCCTCTCAGCGCTAAATAAGTGTGTTTAATGATTAAATGATGTCTTCAACACACACTGCTGTCAAGACAGAGTTTATAAAAGAGGAGAGCGAAGAAGTGCGGATTCCTGAGCCGTGTGGAGATGAAGAAGAAGAAGCCTTAACCCTGAAGAAGGAAGAGCCGGAGGAACACACAGGTCTGTGGACATTTTATACACATTTTTTGGAGTATCTTTTATGTAAATTACCTTTTACATAATTATTTGATACACACACAAAAAAGCACACACACACACACATATATATATATATATATATGTATATATGTATATGTAATAAGGAACAGGTCACAGTGGCATCACATACAGTTCTACTTTTTCTTATATCTTTCTATTGTTTTTTTACACCTAAATGTGATTTTCGTAGCTTGTTTTTGGTCCAAATATTTAAAAATTCTTCAATCAAGAAACATTTTCTTGACAAGCAAAACGCATTGTGTTGTTTTAGGAAATAATGAGTCAAAATTGAGGGACGTTTTTCTGAAAATAATCTGCCAACTCGGTAAAGCAGAATAATCTTATGTGAAATTATTTTTCTTACCTCGTTTGTTGGTTTATTTTTTTGCTCGTTTTTGAATTTTGACTAATTGTTTTTGAAAACAAGACCATGTTTTTGCTTGTCTATAAAATGCTTCTTGATTTAAGCATTTGTAGATATTTTGGATTAAGAAAAAAACAAAATGAATCCTTTGAAAAGCGTTTTCTGCTGTGTAAACTTTTACAAAATAATCCCAATCAATATAAAAGTATGAATTTTCCCAGTATGGTTATAAGCAATCATGTGAATTTTTTACACAGAAAAACTAAATATTGTAATGTCCTTTTTTCCCAGATATCCTGCAGCTTTGTTTTCTTCCAGTTCCGTCATTAGTTTCTGCTTTAACTTTTTATTCTCTTATTTTCAGCTCAGATTGAGATTAAACTAAACGAGGATCTTCAGGACTACGAGCAGCCTCAGTATTTAAGCTGCTCGAGAATCGGCACCAGCTTGACTCAGAAAAGAGCTCGAAGAGGAAAAGGCTTTTTCTTCTCCTGCCTCGAGTGCCAGATGAGCTTCGAGTCTAAGGAGCACCTGATGGAGCACTTCAGGGTCCACACTGGAGAAAGCTCCACGCAAACAAACACATTGCAGAAACAGCCGATGTTCTGCCATCAGTGCTTCAGGGAGTTCTCCTGTAGAGAACATTTGCTGGAGCACTACAGAATACACAAGGTGGAGAAGCCCTTTCCTTGTGAAGAGTGCGGGAAGAGTTTCTACCATAAGCAAAGCCTCGCAAATCATGCCAACTCTCACACTGATCTGAGACCTTACGTATGCCAGCACTGTGGGAAGGGCTACATCCATGAAGACAGCCTTATTATTCATTTGAGGATCCACGAACTAGACAAACCATTCAAGTGTGATCAGTGTGAGAGGTCTTACACTCATAAACACAGTCTTACGTATCACCTTAAAGTCCACACTGGCCTTTAACCATTTGTGTGGATGGAGTTAGAGATAAATAAGATATAGATGATCTGATTGATCACATGTGGAGTCACACTGGAGAGAAGCATTTCCCAAAGAGTGAAAAGTGCTTCACAATCAAAACAAGCCAGAATGAACTCAAGGCAATCTCTCTTGGCTAATCAGATCTCTCAGAGATGTTCAATATGGTTTAGGTCTGGGCTCTGGCGAGGCCACTCCAGCTCATTGGCTGGGAGAAATGCATTGATTCTTTGATGTATGGTGATTATTTCTGTATTCATTCAGAGTTGATTCTGTTTTTAAATTAGATTGCGATGGTGCATGTCTGGTGTGTGCAAGATAGAAGCAGAAAAAGCATCGGCAGTGGACAAGGGAATTGATTTGCTCTTTATGTTGGTGGTGAGAACCTAATTTAACTCCACCCCATCTTCAAATGTAAAGTATTAACACAGCTGAAGACATAGGAAAGCAATGTAGGTCTATAATCATTTTGGAATTGGATCCTGAAGCATCGAAAGATCCAAACTGCTCATTTTCCATAATCAATGCTCATATGTTGTGTTATGTAAGGAATAATTGACATGCAGTGGAGTTATTGCATTAAAGCTTAGCTCATGTGGTCACGATATGAAGTGGGTAAGCATTTCCAACTTACTGGAGTACATTATTCTGCCTATTTTGTGTTTTTGCCAGATTCATGTCAAACTCAAAACACAACAAAATGTTTATTAACGGATATTTTTACAGTGCAGTTGTGACAATTACAATCAAAACTGTTGAATCTGATACATATGAGTCAGTATTTGTGTGATCAAATGTTTAAATTATTATATTAAATGCTTAAATTAGTTTAATATGCTTTACGGTCATCTTAAAAGCCTAAATGGACACTATTTTAAAGAAATCAGTATAATATGAGATTTTGATTAACAACATTTACTGATTATTATCAGTGATTATTTTTCAGGAATGTCTTATTAATGGTTCAAAATAACCAAAGTTCAAAATAACATTTTCAGTAACAAATTAAGAGCTCAATAAATTAACATATTCAGAGAAACTGAATTTTGAAGAAACACAGTACTCAAAATCTATTTGGGAATGTTATACGCTTTGCTATATTCAAGGATTAATGTAAACTATTTAAAAATCATTTAATACAACTGATTGGCTCACTTCAGTAGGTGGCGCTAATGTTGTAAAACTGTGTTTACAACCGACTCTAATACTCCAGCAGAAGAAGAGGATTCAGCTTTAGTGTGTTTCTCTTTAATATTCTGCTCAGTAATAGTGTAAAACAGCAGATATTAAACTCAAACTGACTCTGGATCTGTTCAGTAAACACGCATCTACTGTCCAGCGGGAAAGAGCGCGAATCCAGTCAGAAAGAGCGCGAATATTCCTGCCCTGCTGAAGAAGACGGAGACTCTTTTCCTCTCAGCGCCAAATCAGTGTGTTTAGTTATTAAATGATGTCTTCAGCACACACTGCTGTCAAGACTGAGTTTATAAAAGAGGAGAGTGAAGAAGTGCGGATTCCTGAGCCGTGTGGAGATGAAGAAGAAGAAGCCTCAACCCTGAAGAAGGAAGAGCCGGAGGAACACACAGGTCTGTGGATGATGGAGAGACTCTCTCTCTCACTCTCTCTCTCTCTCTCTCACACACACACACACACACATTACAGGATATTTACTGATTAATTTAATAAGACTGTCTGTAAAGGAATATTCCCGATTTAAGAGCTGGGTTGTGGTATTATGACGTCTCAGAACTTCTTTTTACAGCACAACAGTTATCTTTAGCCATTGTTCCGTCCATTTCTATCTAGGTCGTCATAAAAATGATAGCTAGGTAAATTGAGTCATGATATAAAGGTACGTTTATTATAACAAAAATGTAAATGAGCACCTCCCTTTAGGTGCTACATTAGCAAAAGCGGTCTTAGATTTCAGTTAGATGTTATATTTTCAGAATAAAAGTAGAAACAAGTCTTTAGACTTGCTAAATTCATTCATTCTCCTTCAGCTTAGTCCCTTTATTAATTAGGGGTCGACACAGCGGAATGGACCACCAACTATTCCAGCATATGTTTTACACAGCGGATGCCCTTCCAGCTGCAATCCAAAATTGGGAAACACTCATTTACACACACATACAGTACGGCCAGTGTAGTTGATCAGTTCCCCTATAGTGCATGTGTTTGGACTGAAACCGGAGCACCCGGAGGAAACCCACGCCAACACGGGGAGAACATGCAAACTCCACACAGAAACACCAACTGACCCAGCCGAGACTCGAACCAGCGATATTCTTACTGTGAGGCCAAGGTGCTAACCACTGTGCCATGACTTATTAAATTGTTCAAAATAAAAAATTCAAAGCAGTAAATCATATGCCCCATTCACACGGGGCTTCAGCGACAACGCTTGACTGAAGACGTGTCCGAAGTTGGGGCTGAAGCGATCGTCATAGCAGCGTCAGCCAATGAAATTCAGTCAGCAATAGGCCACTGTCTAGCTGGTGTATTTGCTTACAGCGATCTGATTGGCTGACGCTTCCGTTGGCGCTTGAAAAGTTGAGCAAGTCCCAACTTCTACAGCGAGCAACGCCTCTAAAGCGGCGCCGACAGATCCACAATGCAGATCGGCAATGCCTGACGTCACCCATTCAAAGTGAATGGGAAGCGTAGACGCTGAAGCCCCGTGTGAATGTGGCGATACACTTACACAGGCTGAATGAAAATGCAGATTCACACTGTGAAACAGCAGTAATAATGGTAATTAAAGGGATAGTTCACACTAAAATGTAAATTCTGTCATTATTTACTCTGTGAGGCTCACACAGCCCTTCAAACAGATTTTTGAGCAAAGAGACTCACAAATGTAAAAATGAGTGTTATTAAATTAAGAATTTTTACTGCAAACAAGCATCCGATTAATTTCATTCATGATGGAGTTCATGTGCTACAGTCAAAAACAGCAGTGTCTGGATTAAAAGTGCACACAATTTACAGTTTGTGATCATCTCTCTGTTTTGATGATTTGTGATCCAACTGTTGATCTCAAAACAGATAAAACGAATGAGCGGATTGTGCTGCACTCCTATGGAGATCTCAGTGTAGCCGCCATTACGGCTCAATGTTTTTAGCCCACCAGGTCTCCACACAGCTTACGAGACTGAACGATATCAATTGATAGTTTTATGATTGTCCATTTTCTTGTGTTCCGTTCAGACCAGATCAAGATGAAGGACGAAACTCAGGTCAAAGATGAGCAAAGTGAGATCGGGGTGAAGGAGCAAGCTAAAGAACAGAATGAGGACGAGGACTACGAGCAGCCTCAGTATTTAAGCTGCTCGAGAATCGGCACCAGCTTTACTCAGAAAAGAGCTCGACGAGGAAAAGGCTTTTTCTTCTCCTGCCTCGAGTGCCAGATGAGCTTCGAGTCTAAGGAGCACCTGATGGAGCACTTCAGGGTCCACACTGGAGAAAGCTCCACGCAAGCATCGGAGAACAGCGCGGAGAGAGCTGTAGTGTTCTTCTGTCATCAGTGTCTCAGGAGCTTCACCCGTAAAGAACATCTGCTGGAGCACTACAGAATACACAAGCTGGAGAAACCCTTCCAGTGTGAGGAGTGCGGGAAGCGGTTCCTTCACAAACACAACCTCACGAATCACGCCAAACTGCACTCCGGCTTCACTCCGCACGTGTGCCAGCTCTGCGGGGTGAGTTATATTAATAAAGACAGCCTTTTTGATCACATGAGGATTCACGAAGGAGATAAACCGTATCAGTGTGAGGAGTGCGGGAAGAGCTACAGTCAGAAGCGCAGCCTCAAGAATCACTTAAAGTTTCACACTGGACTGAAGCCGTTTGTGTGCCAGCAGTGTGGACGCAGTTACCTGGATGAAGACAGTCTGACTGGACACATGTGGACCCACACCGGAGAGAAGCCTTTCCCATGCCTGAGGTGTGGAAAGAGATTCCTGAATAAAGGAAGTCTTGATCAGCACATGAAGATCCACAGCGAACTCGAGCCCATCTCCTGGTTCTCCTCATAGTGGTTGGTGCTGGTGAATGGCAGTGGCTCTCGAGTGTACAAATGTTTACATTTCAGTACTGTAAGATTAGTCTGCATTGCACTCTTTAAAACATCTCTGCAGTAAGTCAAGGAAAGAGAGTTTTTAGAATGGAACAATGCCATCCGATATTTACGCTGAGCTGGTCACATGACTATAACTGCATCATTTTTGAAAATTCTCAATTTTTGCTGAATTGTTTAATTTAATTTCTTGACCGTTTTCTAGATACATCTTGTTTTGATGTGGACAAAATGAAGAGGGAAAATATACATTTTAAACTGAAACATGTGCTGCACGGTGGCGCAGTGTCGCCTCACAGCTAGAAGGTCGCTGGTTCGAGCCAAAGATGGGTCAGTTGGTGTTTCTGTGTGGAGTTTGCTTGTTCTCCCTGTGTTGCCATGGGTTTCCTCAGGGTGTTCCGGCTTCCCCCACAGTCCAAACACGTGCGCTATAGGGGAATTGAACAAGCTAAATTGGCGGTTCATTCCGATGTGGCGACCACTGATTAATAATCCAAAAAGAAAGTGAATGAACGAACTGAAACATTATAATAACCAATATAATTTAATTAGTTTTTCACAAAAAAGTTTTGCAAATAAGATTTTTACATAAAAAAAAAACACATTTATTGATCTTAGGCCTGTCACAATAATCAATATATCGACTGATCACACAACACATGCACATTTTTGGTGATGCATTATATATCGGCCATACATAAACATCAACTCTAGCCACATTTCAGCTGATGGCACAGCCTTTCTATCTCTATTGGAGGTGTCAGTGTCAGTATGGGTAAAAAACATTATAGTGTTCACTATAAATTATTATATTATATTATACTTTTTTTGTAGTTCTTTTGACCTTGGACATTTTAACATTTTATTATTATTATTTATTTGTTTATTTAGAATATACGTTTTTTATTTGATTCCAATGCCTAATTATTAACTTGTTAAAATGAATTTAATTAAGTGAAATATTCTTAAGAATAATATGTTATGTGTTCTTTGGAAGAGTACATGCATTGTGACGATATTGTAGTGTCAAAATGGTCTTAAAATGCCAATAATATTGTGTATGGCAATGCATTTTGGTGCTATATATCGTACCACAAAAATTAGATATGATGACAGGCCTAGTTGATCTTTATGAACGTGTTTTGATTGTGCATGTGTAATATAAATGTGAATTATAGATTTTCCTCTTGAAAACATTCTTACCTCTCTTTGGCTGTAGGTCTGACTCCAGATGAACACTGTATCTTACCCCCCATTCACACGGGGCATCAGCGTCAACGCTTCCCCATCACTTTAAATGGGTGATGTCAGGCGTTGCCGAACTGCATTGTGGATCCATTGTCGCCGCTTTAGAGGCGTTGCTCGCTGTAGAAGTTGGGACTTGCTCAACTTTTTAAGCGCCAACGGAAGCGTCAGCCAATCAGATCGCTGTATGCAAATACACCAGCTAGACAGTGGCCTTTTGGTGACTGAATTTCATTGGCTGACGCTGCTATGACGATCGCTTCAGCCCCAACTTCAGACATGTCTTCAGTCAAGCGTTAAAGCTGAAGCCCCGTGTGAATGGGTTATCGGGGCCGCTTAGGTTGCCTCTATGGATGCGCCAATGTCCTGACATTTAATCTTACCCATCAGGTTATGCTACCAGTTAATAATTAGATGGTTTTGAGGTTGGGGTTAGGTATTAGGTAGGTTAGGGAGATATTACAGCTTCATATCACACTACTCCACATTAAAATTTACACTGGTAGTGAAATCTGCATATTGCGTCATCAAAATGTGCTGCCTACTTTTTGAATTGGGGGTTAGGTCAATCTGACAGGGTAGGCCAAATCGACAGAACACCAGCCCTGTTCATGTCCCTTCAAAGATCAGAATAACATGAGAATTTGATGATCAATATTTGTTTATTGTTAATGTCAACTTAGAAAAGTTCAACAGAATAGCCTTTTGGGTTTTGTAAGAAATGCAGAATTCAGAATCTAATGCTGACTATCATGTGCCCTCTGTCAGTCCCTGCCCACTCTAGGTGGCGCTGATGCTGTAAAACTGTTTACAACCGTCACTAAACCTCCAGAAGAAGAGCCAGCAGCAGTAGCAGTAGCTTCGGTGTGTTTCTGCTCAACATTCTGCTCATTAACAGAGTAAAACAGCAGATATTAAACTCAAACTGACTCTGGATCTGTTCAGTAAACACGCATCTACTGTCCAGCTGGAAAGAGCGCGAATCCAGTCAGAAAGAGCGCGAATATTCCTGCCCTGCTGAAGGCGACGGACACTCTTTTCCTCTCAGCGCCAAATAAGTGTGTTTAGTTATTAAATGATGTCTTCAACACACACTGCTGTCAAGACTGAGTTTATAAAAGAGGAGAGCGAAGAAGTGCGGATTCCTGAGCCGTGTGGAGATGAAGAAGAAGAAGCCTTAACCCTGAAGAAGGAAGAGCCGGAGGAACACACAGGTCTGGATGACTCGGTTATTGTTTTTAGCCATAGCAGCTAATCACAGATCGCATAGAGAGGGATGGATGACCGCGATAATCTCCTCATAATAAAAAGCCATATTACGTTTTTACTCATGATCAATAATAAAATCGTAGCACTATTTTATAGAGGATCAAGTAAGACTCTTGTCTATTAATAGTCAGATTTCACTCATTTCCTCAGCATCAGTTAGCAATGACTTCAACACTTGTTTCTAAAACATTATTTTTTAATAGTTCTTCTGTCAAAATTATAGTCTAATATCATGTGCCATTTTCCTATGATCTCTATCCTTTTGAATACATCTAGCCCCTTATTATTTGTTTTGTTAATTGTTGGGTTTACTGATTTTCAACCTTGCAATTCTGTAAAATGTGTAGTATAAAATATATATGAGCAATTCCAGCGTTATTTGCAGTAAAAACTCAAACATAAATTCACATAGAAAGTATATATGTTAACATTATATTGGGAATTCCATCTGGGCCTACCTATTGGTCAAAAAGTCCAACATCCATATATAGGCAAGTGCACAGGTATATTGCTATATAGACCATTTAACGTGGTGATGTTATTGACTCACGAACATTTCCTGCTATTTCATTACTGTAACAGGAGGTAATTCAATCATTCCTCAATGTTAAAACAGCTCTCATAACATTACTTATCAACATGTGGATGTTTTTGGATTCTCGGAAGATGTTGAAATTTAAAATATGTGAAACAGGAAATATATTGGGACTATTGTCTATGTTTACATTCCTCAGAATAGTCTATACAGCATCATATGTGCAGCTGTTATGTGCAAATTGGCATGTAAAGTATGTCGTTAAGCGCATACGTGTGAACACACCCTCTTATGGAATTAATTTGTGTTTAATACTAGCTTGGATATTGTTTTAAATTGCACCCACACATGCTCGACCGTTGTTATTGTGTGTGTTCTGTTCCCTTCAGATCAGATCGAGGTGAAGGAGGAAGCTCAGATGGAGGAAAGCGAAGAGCTGAGCGATGACGAGGATCTCGGGGATTATGAGCCGCCTCAGTTCTTGAGCTGCTCAAAGATCGTGAGCAGATTTTCACAACTACGAGTTCAGAAAGGAAAAGGCTTTTTCTTCTCCTGCCTCGAGTGCCAGATGAGCTTCGAGACCAAGGAGCATCTGATGGAGCACTTCAGGGTCCACACTGGAGAAAGCTCCTCGCAGACGCACACCAGCACCGTGCAGAAACAGCCGATGTTCTGCCATCAGTGCTTCAGGAAGTTCTCCTGTAGGAAACATCTGCTGGAGCACTACAGAATACACAAGGTGGAGAAGCCGTTCTCCTGTGAGCAATGCGGGAAGAGCTTCGCTTATAAACAAAGCCTGAACAATCACACCAAGCAGCACAGCGACTGCAGGCGCCACGTGTGCCAGGACTGCGGAGCGGGTTTCTCTAGTAAAGACAGTCTTACTGATCACATGAGGATCCACGAGATCAAGAAGCCGTTCCGCTGTGATGAGTGCGGCAAGAGCTACACCTATAAATACAGCCTGAGGTACCATCAGAAGGTCCACCGCCCCCCCAAGTCGTTTGTGTGCCAGCAGTGCGGACGCAGTTATTCGGATAAAGACAGTCTGACAGGACACATGTGGAGCCACACCGGAGTCAAAGCGTTCCGCTGTCAGAGATGCGGGAAAAGCTTCACAATAAAGTCCAGTCTTGATCAGCACATGAAGATCCACAGCGACCTCAAGCCCATCTCCTGGTTCTCCTCATAGATCAGAGCTTCTCAAATATATATATACACACACACAGATGAAGTCTGAATTATTAACCCTCCTGTTAAATTTGAATTATTTTAGAATTTATCCCCAATTTCTGCTTAACAGAGAGATGTTTAAACACATTTCTAGACATAATAGTTTTAATTATTAATTTCTAATAACGGATTTCTTTTATCTTTGACATTTAAAAGCTTTCATTGATTCCTTCGTTTATTTTCTGCCACTTTTCCGGGGCCGGGTCGCAAGGGCAGAAGTCTCACAAGATAACCCCAGACTTCCCTCTCCCCAGACACTTCCTCCAGCTCTCCAGGTGGATCCCGAGGCGTTCCCAGGCCAGCCGAGAGACATAAGCCCCTTTCACACAGTGATACCGGTAAATATCCGGAAAACTTCCGGAACGACTTCACCGGTAAATTCAAAAAAGCGCTGTTCACACAGGCGAGGACGTTACGGAAATTTTCCGGAAAAGAGCATTCACACATCATTCCAAAATACCGGTAAATTCTGACATCATTAACCAGAAATGAGCTTTAAACGGCTGCGCTTGTGTTTGTAAACATTTGACTAAATTACAGACTCTGTGGATGATCAATATTGTGAACAACTTTCGCAGGATCACTTTCGCATGTCGAGATGTTCATTATATGTGCGTGTGCCGGCGCTCACAGGCTGTTTCACAGGCACACGCAAAGCTTGAAGGTAAACAAACAACGGCTTATCATAAGCATCTCATCGATGATTATTTACACAGTTGGCATTAAGAAGAACATATAAAAGGGATCTGACTAACTTCTAGCAGCTAAATGTGTCTGGAAAAATATTCAAAGGCTTTTATTCTCACAAACCGCGCGGACGTAAATGCGTCTGACTGTTGTGATTGGCTAAAGCAGACGTCTCACGTCAGCACGTTCTAGACGTGCACGCGCTTATTACGGCAATCTTCCTTCTGCATTCACACAGCGCAGCATTCCGGCAAATTGCCGGTAATGTTACAACTTCTCTTTCCGGAAAATAGCCAGAACGAATTTACCGGTATTTTCAAAAAGGACCTGTTCACACATACAACCTACAACAAAAGGTCTGTATGTGTGAAAGGGGCTAAAGTCCCTCCAGCATGCCCTGGGTCTTCCCTGAGGTGTGGCGCGGCTGGGATGAGAATCAGCACCTCCAAGTTCGAGGCCATAGTGCTGCACTGGAGAAAGGTGGTTTGCCATCTCCAGGTTGGAGGAAAGTTTTTACCCCAGGTGGAGGAGATCAAGTATCTTGGGGTTTTGTTCATGAGTGAGGGAAGGATGGAGTGTGGGATTTGCAGGTGGATTGGTGCAGCAGTAATGCGGTCGATGTACTGGTCTGTTGCGGTAAAGAAGGAGCTGAGCTGAAAGGCAAAACTCTTGATTTACCGGTCAATCTACACTCCTACTCTCAGCTATGCTCATGAGCTTTGGGTCAGGACTGAAAGGACAAGATCTCGGATACAAGCAGCTGAATGAGTTTCCTCCACTGGGTGGCAGGGCACACTCTTATAGACAGGGTGAGGAGCTCTGCACCCGGGAGGAGCTTAATGTAGAGCCGCTGCTCCTCCACATCCAGAGAAGCCAGCTGAAGTTGCTCTGGCATCTGTTTCGGATGCGTCCTGGATGCCTACATGTAAAGGCTTCACTAGGGTAATTAGGGTAAAGTTAGGGTAATTAGGCAAGTCATTGTATAACAGTGGTTTGTTCTGGAGACAATCAACACTAATATTGCTGAAGGGGTGAATAATATTGAGCTTAACATGACTTTAAAATGATTAAAAACTGCATTTATTCTAGCCCAAATAAAACCACTATGACCTTCTCCAGAGGAAAAAATATTATAGGAAATACTGTGAACATTTTTCTAAATCTCTTTAACATTATTTGGGAAATATTTAAAAGGAAAAGAAAAATCACGGGAGGGAGAATAATCCTGACTTCATCTGATAAACATCAGTTTTTCAATTGCAGGGTTACTGAGGTGATGTTGTGATGTGACCCGCAGATTAATAATCTTATTTTGTACTTGTAGATGAATCCTGAATCTGTAACGTTCGCAGGGTGATCGCCTGCCTGCTCATTCACAGCACATGTGTTAAAACATTTTGGTTTCCCTGTAAAATATAGTGATGACAGAAGTTGTGGAGGCACCTCCATGCTCTCTCAGTTAATAAAGGTGTTTGCTGTCTCTGCTTGTTCAGCGTTAAAGAGAGAATATCAGTCAAAGAGTTCCTGCAGACTGCTTTCAGAAATGAGCTGTGAGCTATACAGTGATATACACACTGGAAATAAATGCTCATTTATTTGCAGACAGGTTAAAATATTGTCTTATTTTGAGAAATATGAGTGAAAATGAAGTGAGTTTTTCAAAATAATCTTACGTCAAAGCAAAAACAAGATTATTTTGCTGTCCCCATTGGCAGGTTATTTAGATCAGTGCTTCTCAAACTGGATTCCTGGAGGGCCGCGGCTCTGCAGTTTTACTCCAACTCTAATCAAACACAGCTGATCCAACTAATCAAGCTGTTCGAAAGAGTCCTGAACACCTTCATTAGTGGATCAGCTGTGGCCCCTCCAGGAATCCAGTTTGAGACCCATGCTTTAGATCACAGGTGTCAAACTCAGTTCCTGGAGGGCCGCAGCTCTGCACAGTTTAGTTCCAACCCTAATTAAACACACCTGATCAAACTAATTGAGTCCTTCAGGCTTGTTTGAAACCTACAGGTAAGTGTGTTAGAGCAGGGTTGGAACTAAACTGTGCAGAGCTGCGGCCCTCCAGGAATCGATTTTGACACCCCTGCTTTAGATAAACTCTCCTGCAGGGTCTGCTCACTCCAGTAGGAGGCGCTGATGTAAAACTTTCCCACCATCACTAAAACTCCAGAAGCTGCAGCAGAAGAAGAAACGCAGCACGACTGTTGCCATCTTGTTGTTAGCATTAACCTCCGCACTCTTTATACTCCATAACGGAGATTAATAATCATATATCCCGCGGCTACATCTCAGTAAGGACAGCATTTAATCCACAGAAGGAAGCAGTTCATGAACTGAGGCGAAAAATGCCGCGAATCTCCTAAAAGCGACGGAGACTATTCAGAGAGTCCGCACACAGGCCGAAATCAGTGTGTTTAGTTATTAAATGATGTCTTCTGCACACACTGCTGTCAAGACTGAGTTTATAAAAGAGGAGAGCGAAGAAGTGCGGATTCCTGAGCCGTGTGGAGATGAAGAAGAAGAAGCCTCAACCCTGAAGAAGGAAGAGCCGGAGGAACACACAGGTCTGTGGATGATGGAGACACACACACACACACACACATTACAGCACACACACTATACAATACACACACCACCGCATATTTACCGCCTAATTTAACAAGACTGTCGTTAGCTGGATATTATTGTTACACCAAAAAGGCAAAAACATTGATAAATGAACCCACTTCTCATTTACTAGTCTGTTATGGGCCAGATCATGCCTCTTGAGCCTCCTATCTCCTCCTGATTTGCAGTTTCTGTTTGAATAGTGTAATCTATAAAATATGATTTATTCTATAGTGTGAGTTATTAGGCAACGTGATACAAAGCTACACACATCTTCATTGGAGTGATTACCTGAGGTGTAGTGTTGTCCAGATACTGGAATCTCTAAATTTATTACCAGCAAAATATTGATATTCAGTAGGCTGCTATTTTTTATAACAAGTGTATCAAAATACTACAAAAAGATCTTCATGCTGGAAATATGTTTACTTCAAATGTCTTTAGAGGGAGATTTTGTCAGTTTGAGACACTTTCAACACTATTTGGAGGTGTCCATGTTGCTGAGCAATGTATATTAAACTATGGAAAGACTTGTTCGACCACCTTCACACCAGGGTTGTCGCGATACCATGAAGTCATCTTATCATACTATACCATCTGAATTTTCTCGATACCAAGTAGTATCGTGATACTGTAATTCATAACTCAAATTATTTTAAAAATTGTTAGAAATGCTGTATTTTATGTTGTAATAGGCCTACTTGTATTGAATTCATAATTCTCATATTATTAAAAACATTGCACGTCACTTCACCTGAAATGTATTCATTGTTTTGTTTATTTTTTAGATCACTGACCAACAAAAACACATTAAAATAAAGATACAAACCTTACCAAATGAAATTTGTTACAAATACAGCATTTTTGAGTTTTTCATCTGTTGTTTTTTTCCAGTTTTATCAGGCAACAATCCAAAGTAACTCAAAATGTCACTCCTTTTAAGAGATTGTCGGGGTTGTTGTGGCTACTAAATCACATTAACAGGAACACAAATGAGCTGATTCAGATGTGTGAAGCGTTAGAAAGCGTGCATTAGGCTACCATAAAAGGTGTGAATTCTACACACTTATGCAACCTTAAAGGGCTCAACACAGACTATTAAAATAAAATGGTCTAGTGTTGCACAAACGTGTGAGCATTTTAGTGAATTTTCCACACACAACATTATCCATTAATGACAACACTAGGGCTGCACGATTCTGGTGAAAATGTGAATCAGGATTTTTTTTTGCTTAAAGTCAAGATCACAATTCTTTCTCAAGATTCTGTAGATGTAAATTAAAGGTTAATATGATTAGCCTATTATTATTGTTAATTCTCAAACATATGGTAAAACAACAATACAATATTTGGCCTGTGTGCAGCTCTACTGTTGCTTAAAATGCTAAACTTCGTATTATGGTGGACTTAAACAGACTTTCAATATATCCTGTTTGTTAATTCACAGAAAAATGATGACATCAGAATAATATTCATAATTATAAAACTGAATTATTAAGTTTGAGACATGTTCTTGTCATCTGCCATTGACAACTCTCCTGACCTTGAAAATATAGTGGGCTGAATTTGGATTGTGTGTAGGGTTGAATCGAGATCGTGATCTTTTTTCGATTAATCGTGCAGCCCTAGACAACACTAGCGTTTACAAACTACAGTGGCTCCGCCAGTATTTTGGAGTCAGAGTATCGCAATACTACAATAGTAGCAGTAAACCGTGCAACCTTACTTTACACTAGGGTTGGGTCGATAGATGATGCCATCGTTGATTGCAGATTGCCGATAAACTTCATGATGCTAAGCTGGCATCACCCTCCTCCACCGGCTGCCGCCATCGCAGCAGTAACCCGCTCCCAAATAATACACACTGAGGCCCCGTTTACACTAATACATCTGTTTTAAAATGAGGTTCTAGAACGAAAGTGATCTACATCCACACTGGGCATGGGCCGGAATAAGATTCTGACGGTGTGATAACCTTAAATTTCACAGTATTGTGATAACCGCTCTAAAATATATTCTTTTAAATGTCTGGGTAAAAAACGATTACTTTTATCCTCTTTGAACACAGTATATTTTATTTTGAGAAACATTTAAAATATTTTGGAGCAGTAAACATGTCAGGCTAAATAACTCAAATTAATTATTGACCTCTGCTGTCTTCATTAGTTTAAAAACATTGATTTATTTACGATTTAAAATGGCATCTTTGAATATCTTTTCTAAAAAAAAAAAAAGTAAATGAAAAATCGTACACATACCTTAGGAACTGTTTTGCAAAAACCGTTGCCGATATTAAAACCATGGCTTTTCCAAACCGCTGTATACCTTGAAAACGGTTATCGTCCCATGCCTAATTTACACTGACGTTTCAACTAGCGTTTCTGAAAATATCTCCATCCACACTATACTGCTGAAAGCGTGAGCACACACACTCTATCATGCGCTGCAGCATACGCGCACGTCTGAGCTCCAGCAGTCAGCGGACAGCAGTCAGAACCCCAGAGAGCAGTGCACGTCAGACAGTTTATCAAGGATGCAGCGCTGGATGGCGTCTCACTATAGTTGTTAAAAGTGATCTTTAATTAATCTTGTCTCTATCTAACGACTCTTCGCTCTTTTGAATCTATCAGTTAACGTGTCACAGCGTCAAAATTGGACGACATCGCCCAACCCTACTTTACGCTTCTCTCCTGACATTGAAAGTATAACTGGTTGAATCGTAGAGATGCTGGATTAGGATCATGTGTAGGCTCAAATTGAGATCGCCATCTTTTTTCAATTAATCGTGCAGCGCTACAATACTCCAGTTTTGCGCATTAATCTAATTAGCATCTTCAAAGGTAAACACAGCTCTTAATGCATATTAATCATCACAGCTTGTGGATAAACAATCCAATCTGCTCCTTTCAGAACAAACCGAAGTGAAGGAGGAGCGAGAAGAACAGCATGAGCATGTTTACGACTACGAGCAGCCCCAGTACCTGAGCTGCTCGCTGAACGGTAAAAGCCTGACGCAAAAAAGAGCGGAGCGAGCAGGGTGCGGGTTTTTCTTCACCTGCCTGGAGTGCAAGAGGAGCTTCGAGTCTAAGGAGCACCTGATGGAGCACTTCAGGAACCACACCGGAGAGAGCTGCACCCAAACACAAGTGTTCATGCCTCAGTGCACCACCGAAAAAGGAGCGTGTCCGTTACCGTTCACCTGCCACCAGTGTCAGAAGAGCTTCACCTGTAAAGACCATCTGCTGCACCACTACCGCATACACACGGTGGAGAAGCCGTTCCCCTGTGACGAGTGCGGCAAGAGTTTCATACACAAGCAGAGTCTAAAGAACCACCAGAAAGTTCACTCGGGATTGAGGCCGTTTGTGTGCACGCTCTGCGGGAAGAGCTACATCCATAAAGACAATCTCACAGACCACATGCGGATCCACACCGGAGAGAAACCGCACACCTGCAAACTCTGCGGGAAGAGCTTCACGCATAAAGGAAGCCTCCTGCACCACATGAAGATCCACACCGGACTCAAACCCTTCACCTGCAGGCAGTGCGGACGCCACTTCACACACAAGGGAAACCTCAAAATCCACATCCGCATTCACTCCGGGGAGCGGCCGTTCGTGTGCTCGCAGTGCGGCAAGACCTTCATTTACCACGGGAATCTGATGGGCCACTTGAAGAAGCACTCTGGGGAGAAGAAACACCGCTGTGAGGAGTGCGGCAAGAGTTTCGTGGAGGCTCGACACCTGCAGAAGCACATGAAAACACACGCCACGGTGCGGCCCTTTGTGTGTGCACACTGTGGGAAGGACTTTTTGTGGCCGCACAACTTCAAGGAGCACATGAAGGTCCACACCGGAGAGAAGCCGCACGTGTGTTTGGACTGCGGGAAGCCCTTCACCAGGCAGATCTACCTGAAGCGGCACCAGAGGATCCACTTGGGGGAGAAGCCGTTTAAGTGCGAGCGCTGCGGGCTGTGTTTTACCACCATGGATTCACTGAGGGTGCACGAGCGAGTGCACACTGGTGAGAAACCTTACAAGTGTCCATCCTGCCACAAGAGCTTCGGCAGATTGAGTACGCTGCTGACGCACAAGAAAAAACACTGCCCCATGCTGAGGAAGTGAACGCCAGTAGAGAAGTGCTTTATAAGATCCTGGTGTAGAGAGTGCTGCTCAAAACGTCTTAGAGGGGCAGTTCACACTGAAAGAACATTCACTCACTGTTTTACTCTCCAGTCAAATCTTTCAGACCTTTATGAGTTTCTTTCTTCTGTTGAACACTAGGGATGACAGCTGCAAGACTGACGTTTCGACACAGTGTCGAGATCCCAAAGTGCAAGTTTTTGCAACACTGCACCAAAGCATGATCCGAAATACCCAGGTAACGTGACTTAAGCGGTTTGAAATATCTAGGTTATGTGACTGAAGCAAATCGAAACATTTAGGTCATGTGACTAAAACAATTCGAAACACCCAGGTCACCTCACTAAAGTGATTTGAAAAATTTAGGTAATGCTACTAAATCAATTTAAAACACCCGAGTAACACGACTAAAGCAATTCAAACCACTGTGGTCATGTGACTAAAGCAATTCGACACACCTGGGTCATGCAACTAAATCAATTCAAAACACCTGAGTCACACGACTAAAGCAATTCGACACACCTGTGTCATGCGACTAAAGCAATTCAAACCACTCTGGTCATGTGACGATTTGAAACACTCAGGTGACCTGACAAAAGCAATTCAAAACATCTAGGTCAAGTGACTAAAGCGATTTGAAACACTAAGGTTACACGACTAAATTGTTTAGAAACACTCGGGTCACGTGACTAAAGCATTTTGAAACACTCAGATTACACGGCTTAAGTGATTTGAAACACTATGGTCACGCAACTAAATTGATTTGAAACATTTAGGTCAGGCTAATAAATCGATTCAAAACACCTGATCATGCAACTAAATTGATTCGAAACACCTGGGTCATGTGACTTAAGCAATTTGAAACATCTAGGTCATGTGACTAAATTGTTAAGAAACACTGGTCATGCGACTAAAGCAATTCCAAACTCTCAGGTAACGCAACTAAATCGATTAGAGACACTCTGGTCATGCAACCAAAGTGATTCAAAATACTTTGGACATGCGACTAAATCGATTCGAAACACTTGATCACATGACAAAAGCGGTTCGAAACACCCAGGTCACGCAACTAAAGTGGTTCGAAACACTCGGGTCACACAACTAAAGCGATTTGAAACACCCAGGTTATTTGACTAAAGCGATTCTACACATTTAGATCATGACTAAAGCAATTCGAAAGACCTTTATGAGATTTTATGCATGCTTTTGACAACTGTTAAGCTTCATTCGCGCAGTTATGTCATTTTAAGTGCAAAGATGACAGTTTGTCTTTTTTTGATGGCAGCATGACATTAGACAACAGAACTTGTCATAAATTTGTCATAAACAAAATGGCCATGAGGCATTATTATTGTGAGTTGACTAATCACATTAGTCATTAAAATGTCAATAATAGTTTTAAAGCAGAATTAATTTTGATTTACTGTAAAATGGATCAGAAATATATTCATCACACAGTTATAATGACCTCATTACAATCATGTTTATGACAGAATAAATGAATCAAACAAGTGATATTTTATTCATAAATACAAAAAAGCACATTTAATTATTTTTCAAATATTTTTTCCTCCTTGATGCACTCAACCGACATACACTGTCTAGGGATTAGTGAGTGAGTGAGCAGTTTTGAACACAGCCATTGATCTCTATATTTACTGTCCTACTTTGGAAGTCAATGGTTACAGGTTTTCAACATTTTTCAAAACATCTTCATTTGTGTGCAACAGAAGAGAATCTCAAGTTTGTGTGAAAGTGAAGCTAAATAAATGAGTTAATTTAGATCTTTTTAGTAAACTGTCCCTTCATTTATTTTTTATTTTTTGTAATTGTATTTGTTGTAAGGTGATGCATGGATAAAATGGTAAATACATAAAACATGTCAGACTCGCTGCCGTGGGACACAAACTCAGATGTTGTCTACTGAAAGTCCAGCATCTAATGTGTTTTAATGGGAAACGGTAAAACCAAAATAAGCACCTTAGAAAAAGAGTTTAAAAGAATCAACTGCTGTGACATTTTATATAACAAAATTAATTAAAAATGTTTGTTTCTGGAGTTCAAAATGAACAAATTAACCCCTTCAAGGTCCGATTGGTCCATGCTGTTGATGTAATATGTGGGTGTGGCTCTGGGGCTCCGCCTCCTCTCTTTTTTCATTCCTGCAGCAGTCAGTCAGAATCCAGCATCCTATAATATACACAGTGAAGAGATGCTGAATGCTGTAGAAATGTCAAATTTCAGTCAGTTTATGCTGTTGTTCAGCTCACAGAATGCAACATACACTGATATAATCTAATCAATCCAGAGTAAACAGTCTGTCAGTCTTTAGAAACAACATGAGAAAAGAGCTGTAAGAGTGTTGATCTCATGTAATCACTGGCCTGAAATGTCATTGGTTCTCTAATGTTTGATTAATGGCATGGATGAACGAGTCCTTTAGGCAACTCTTACTGAATGGATGAGAATCTGTCTGTGTTCACATGTGTTTATTTTGCGTATACTAGTGTGCTTGAATCTCTGTCAAGCACACTCTGCAGAAATGTCTTAATTTAGTTGCTTTATACCCCAGACTGAAGCTGTGTGGTGTATAATGTGTACATGACAAAATGAACATAATAAAAATCCAAATCTCCAAGGCTGTTCAGGGTGTTTAGAATCCTTATGGGGTTTTATGGTTGTTATTATTATTTAATTTTCACAAACTTTCCAAAAAAACTTTTTATTTTTTATTTTAAATTATTTGTATTTATTTATTAGAATTTTACTGAGTTTATTGAACAAATACAGCATGTCTGATTTATTTTTTTTATGTAATTTGGGTATTAAAAATAGACTCCTAGAGTTAACCCTAACCCTAACTGCACTGATTAAAAAAAGGTAATTTATGTATTTTTGATTGTATAAAACATTCATTCTGAAGAGGTAAAAATGTAATTTTAATGGATCTCATCTTTGACTTAGTAAACAGGAGCGTGGCCTGTGGCTTTACTAAATACACACTGCAGGTTAAAATGTCCCCAATGTTAATGGTTACAACCTAAATTGGAGATGAGGTCTGAAAATGTATGGAAAGAGTCTAATAAGGGTGTTAAAGGGCATCACATCTTATTCATGTATACTGTGTAATACTGCAGTAGTGCTTGTAGAAAACTACAGTACTGGGTTGTTTGTTTATACCACTGTAGTTGTTTTGTTACCATAGCGACTGTAGAATCACCACAGCAGATCAATTACTGTAGTTGTCGAGTTACCATAGCGACTGTAGAATCAGAAGAGCTGTAACCGCCGCGCGGCCGAGACAGCGCTTCAGTTATGAGTCCATTCAGCATTTCTGCGCCATCCCAGCTTCTGTTACTACATCATGTACAAGTGTATCAGTGATGAAGACAGTTTGAATTTGACTTTTTATTCCACGAGGTGATTGGTTAGCCGACCTTTGACTGGACGGTTATTACGGTAGTGCCAAAGTAAGGGACTGTCCTGGGAAAATCTGATCACCCTTATGGCTGACTAAAACAGGGCTATTCGATATTCTGATTGGGCTACAGCCACTTTGAGCCACAGTTTAGCACCGGCTTCACTGATTTTGAACAGCAGCGAACCGAAAAGAATACTTCATCGACGAGAGAAAGCATAACGCAAAGAGGCATTTCCCACGTCATAACTCAAAGTAATTCTTCAGCCAATCAAGGGCCCCCTTATTCTGTGAGCCCTGGGGCTTCAGCCCCACCTAGCCCTTACGTTAATCCGGCCCTGCTCTGACGTCTCTGTGTAGTGACGTTACTATGTGAACATAGTAAAAGCTGTAGTCTGCCACATGTAGTACACAAACTCTTTGTGAAAATGTGTTCTGATGTTGTTCCGCTGACTGGTGAAAAACCTGAATCAGCCCAAATAACAGTCAGAGAAAACCAGGGTCAAGAAAGTCATGGCAGAAATGAGTTTATTTATATAAGCTGCATGTGCTTTAATGACTATAGAAAGTCACTGTTGCAGACCACACGAGCATCAGACTCAACAACAATGCAAAAAAACTGTTATTATAAATGAATAAATTGATATGAGTTAAAAGATCAGTTCACATTAAAAACATTTCTTGTCATTTTCCTGTCGGCTTAGTCCCTTTATTAATCCGGGGTCACCACAGCGGAATGAACCACCAACTTATCCAGCAAGTTTCTACGCAGCGGATGCCCTTCCAGCCGCAACCCATCTCCGGGAAACAGTTCAAATTAAAAACAAATGCATGAAAATTTGGATTGTGGAGTTGATTATGAAGAATCCTCTGATGTTTACTGGCAGCCCAACATGTAAACTGAGTCATTCATTTGTGAGTGAATAACAGATAACCCACATCAAATATCTGAATCCTTGACAGGAGCTGAAGCTCATCCTGGCCGCAGCGTTGTGTTCTTCTCTGTGAAGAGGAAAAAGCACCACATGAAATACTTAAATGGTTTCATAACCACATTGGAAAAACATACTACTTGTAACTTTGAATTCCTTCCTTCATTCATGCATTCATTTTCCTTCAGACTATTTATTCAAACTAAATTAAATCATTTGTTTAGTATTGTCAGTGCTTTTTGTTAAAGTTCGAGTTCAAGCACGTAGAACCAAATCAGCGCAGAAGGAGTTTCTAGACTGTTAATGTTAATTACTTTATTTCATTCATTTGCTTTTCAGCTTAGTCACTTTATTAATCGAGGGTCGACCCAGCAGAATGAACCGCCAACTTATCCAGCACATGTTTTACACAGCGGATGCCCTTCCAAACGCAACCCATCTCTGGGAAACATCCACACACACTCATTCACACTCACGGACAATTTAGCCTACCCAATTTCCCTATAGCGCAGGTGTTTGGACTGTGGGGGAAACCAGAGCACCCATGTGAACACAGGGAGAACATGCAAACTCCACACAGAAACACCAACTGACCCAGCTGGGACTCAAACCAGCGATCTTGCAGTGAGGCGACAGCACTACCTACTGCGCCACTGCGTCGCCAGCCATGTACAAAACAAAATATTTTAATAATCATATTCAGATGCTTAACGTTACTTATTCTCATTTGCGGGTGAATGTTAAATTACTTCACTAAAATTATTAAAATAAAAATATATATATATTTTCTAATTATTGAATGTTTTTTATCTTGAACCGAATGATTGGCTCTGTCGGACCTATTTATTATTTTATTCTTCTTTAATATAGATTTCACTTTAATTTTAAAAGCACCGATAGAATATTTAATCAAAATCAACGATCAATAAAAAGTACATCAATGATTCAAAAGATCATTTAAAATAATGAAAATGAATGCATCATCCGTCATAGCAAATATCACAGCAAATATCAAACATATTAATTGAAGGATGTTCACAAACTAGAAAGCATTGCAGAAAAATTAATATATACAGATGAAGTCAGAATTATTCGCCCCCCTGTTTATTTTTTCTCCAATTTCTGTTTAACGGAGAGCAGATTTCTCCAGCACATTTACTGAACATCATCTATTTTCATCATAGAACAGTTCCTCCAGCAGTTTATGATGCATTTAGGAAACAGGAGATAGCCCCCGCTCTAATGCGCCACCTGGCTGGAGAAACCCGTTCTCAGAGACGTACTTTAGTCATTATTTGGGTCGCACACATATTCTGAATGCCTTTGGCAGAATTCAAACGAGCCGTTTTAATCTTGATTAACCCAGATTACAGTGAGATTAATCTAGATTAAAAATGTATCTATGCCCACCTATAATTTCAGCACCTTTAGAAATCTGTTTTCTGAGAAAAGTATCTGAGAGTCGTATCACACACTCCATGATTAAACTGCAGGCACCTGAACTACATATGGAGAAGAACATCGAGCAGCTTAATATGTTAATCACCTACCGCTCGGGATCCTCCTGCTCAGCGTCTGCTCAGCTCCTCCAGTTATTCGTCATCATTGCTGAAGACAGAAGCATATTATCAGACACACAAAGAGCATTTATAAAGTTTTCTACATGCTAGTCCAGAGTGTTTGTCAGATGTCACTGTAAAACTGTCGGCTTTTTCCTTGAAGTCGCATAAGCAGGAGATAAGGTCTACTTTAAACAATCTCACAGACATATAGAGAAAAGCAAATCCTGTTACAACTATCCCACATTCTCCTGAAATGAAATAAAGTTACTCACCTGCAAAAACAACAGCAAAGGAAATCGCAAAGTTTACAGAGGAAACAACAGCAGAATTGACAGCAATCTCCCAAATCGCAGCAATCGTCTTCAGCGGCAGCATCTGCCAAGTCTGCAGCGGTGTCAGCGGTGTCATCAGAGAACTCAAGTTTTGCATGTATTTTATTGTGTTTATCCTTTTTATGACACTTGCATTTGCATTTCGTATGGCAATATTCCATGCAAGTGTCACATCCAGCGTTGCCCATGGTTTGTTTAAGAGCTGTAAGTGGTCTGTTTGAATGGCTGAGCGGGTTTGGAAGTCTTCTCCAATCTCTGGGTTTAACTGGATGACCTGAATGTGATTTGCATGTAAGGGGAACTGAAAATGGCTGTCAACACGTGTCTGCCCAATGATCCCTTCTCCAGAAAATACTTTCCAAGAATTACTGTATGTGTGTCTGCTGAAAAACACAACTCCATCACATTAATAACCCTCATGCTCCTGTATGAACAGATAAGATTGTGGATATGAGAGGATGAACTGATCATGATTTCACTGTTCAACACAACAGACCCTTGAGATAAGACTGTCTCGAACGCCCCATCACAAAGTGGCATTTATCATCATTTGACAACAGAAACACAACAACAGCTGACCGACAACCACAGCCTCAGATCAAATCAACACCAAATAAAGGACATTAAAGTGCCCTGTCTGGATCTACAGCTGAAGTCAGAGTTATTCTCCCCCTGTATATTTTCCCCCAGTTTCTGTGTATCAGAGAGCAGATTTCTCCAGCACATCTCTAATCATAACAGTGTTAATAACTCATCTCTAATCACTGATTTATTCTCTCTTTGTCATGATGACAGTAAATAATATTAGACTAGATATTCTTCAAGACACTTCTATACAGCTTAAAGTGACATGTAAAGGCTTCACTAGGGTAATTAGGGTAAAGTTAGGGTAATTAGGCAAGTCATTGTATAACAGTGGTTTGTTCTGGAGACTATCGAAAGCAAATCTAGCTTAAAGAGGTTAATAATATTGAGCAATCTGAGCAATATTGAGCAATAAATTTCGACTAGTAACAATTGTAATTAAAGATGTCTTTAACTGAGTTTTTACTAGTCATACATTTGGAGATGTCTTTAATTCGTCATATTTAGAGATATTTACAAATATATTTGAAGATATCTCTAATTAATTTACTAATAGTCGAATTACAGTTGTAGATATCTTGAATTGGATTTTTGACTAGTCAAAACTCATTTAGAGATATCTCTAATTACAATTGTGACTAGTCAAAACTCATTTGGAGATATCTGCAGATATTTTTCAATGGAAGTCAATGGAGGAATATGACTAGTCATAATATATTTGCAGATATCTCCAGTCTGAATCGTACTAGTACAATTGTAATTGCAGCTATCTCTAATTGTCATTCTGACTAGTCTAAATATAATTTGAGATATCTCTAAATATATTTATGGATAGTCAGAACAAAGGTTTAAATGCTAATACGGCTTGCCATATGCACACAGCCTGCTTACCTTAACAGACGACAGAAATGAGGCGTGAGGAGGAACAGGTCTATCAAATGCAGTGGGGAGCCAGAGGGGTGTCCGGGATGGACACCCCTAACATCTGATTGGCCACCCCTGGTGCCACCCCAAACTTTTATTTGCTGCTGGCAGTTATCCAGCTACACAACCACACACGTTTTAGGCACACACAATCTAGGACACACGATTCAGCAAACCATATATAGTAACTCCTAAGCATTATCGCCACCCATTAAATTTCACAAGTATGGTTTCCCATTTCAGTCATCATCATTATTATATCGTAACGATCATTTTAACATCTCTGCAGTTGCTGAACTCAAATGATCTAAATACAAATAATTGGTTAAAGACACTTATGACTTTATCCATGTGTCCACATACACAAAGAAAACACAACAGACTGTCTAATTGTAGGATTAAGTGTAATAAACTAATTCAATATCTTAATCTTATCATACTTGATTAAAATCACTTTGTTGTAAAATATAAAAAGCAAACAATAATGTGTCACATTAAAATAAATTAGCCAACTATAGTTAATCATTTAAACAATATATATAGTTATAAACTGATTATCTTAACTAATTATCTGATTATAATTATTAGTTTATATATAAACTATCTTTTACTAAACTGTCACAGCTGTTTTATATATATATATATATATATATATATATATATATATATATATATATATATATATATATATATATATATATATATAAATACTAATCTTTTATGAATTATTAATAGTTAATTTGTTTCTATTGCTAAACTTTGGTTTAAAAACTATTAATTCCCTACAATAAATTACTACAGTATTAAATGTGGGAAATCATTAATTAAAAGGTTATCAGAAAGTCAAGCAAAAAAACTATTAAATTGCTTGAGTAAAATATGAATATAGTGTTATACATTTGTTGCATGTAAAAAGAGTTTTATTACATATAATGTATTATTGCCTATATTAACTTGCTATTATTTCCTTCATAATTAATTAATTAATCCATTATATAAATTAAACCTGTCCAATTTAGATGGTTCAGCAAGGCCAGCAAACGAGTATCTGCCATATTATTGTCAGATAATAACGACGGATCAGCTATAATGACTGATAAAAACTGAAAACAATGCTCCCCATTCACCTGTCTCGATCACAATATCTGTGAAATCAAGGAAGCACTATTGTTTATTGTGTACAATTAACCATATATCAAAATATATCGATGACGATGTTCAAAAGACGTTTATAACATTAACATCCGTCTTAACATATGTGGTTTGCCTATAGTGTGTGCCAGATTGTGTGTGCCTGAACCGTGTGAGGTTCTGCGGGCCTGCAGCTGGATATTATTGATCTCCTGAAGCTCATTAGCATCTCATTTGTCTAAAGACGTTACTGATTTTTGCCGGCGTGCCCGCCAACGCACAAGCAGGGTTGCCAGATTGGGCGGTTTTGATTTAGATTGTTCGGCGGGTTTTGGATAGTTTTTGGGCTGTAATCACTCAGCTATATCTGGCAACACTGCGCTCAAGCTATTTTTAAATCAAAGACGAGCCGAAGATAAGATCATTGTTTCAAGTAAGACGAATAATACCACATCATAACATAATACTTGAAATATGTTTTATAGTTTAGCATAAGGTTTGTTTGCTTAGGAATCTTTATTATCTGCTGTGTAAGTTAATGAGGCACCGACGACATGAGTTAACTTCATGAGAAAGAGATCAGTTCGCTCTTTACACAGTTAACGCTATACTTAATCTATGCTAGTAATACATGCACATTCCATGTATGCAAGTTATTATGTTTGATTTACACTGCTCAAATATTTTGCTAATATGGGAAAGTGATGTTAGGCTAGCTGTTTGTGAGTGAAATTTATCTGAAATGGATTAGCCACCTCATATACTTTGATTTTATGATGCTGATTTAGATGTGCAGGTATGATAATGGATATTTTTAATTAGGATATACGTGTTTCTAACTGGATCAGATGTAACCAGACTGTACTCTTTTTGCACAGGGACAACTAAACATGAAAAGGAAGGGTGAAATATCAGACTTCTTAATAAAGAAGCACAAACAGGAGGCAGATCAGCATACTCTAGCCTTTGCACTGGATCCCACAGCAGCTCCATACCTGAGACTAGTCAGAGTTATTTTACTAAAGAAAAGTTAAACTCGTTACTAAACTTCTAAACATTTCATTAACTGGAAAACAATTCATGATAAATATAAAAGTTCATTCATTATTCAGTTTAGTCCCTTTATTAATCAGGGATCGCCACAGCGGAATGAACCGCCAACTATTCCAGAATATGTTTTACACAGTGGATGCCCTTCCAGCTGCAACCCAGTACTGGGAAACACCCATACACACTCATTCACACACACTTTTTAATGAAGTAAAGCAATAATGTGTGTTGTGTGGTTTTACCTGAGCCCAACTGAACCCACCTCCTCCAGCCTGGCCAGAGTGTGTAATATTTGTATTGAGTAAATGTGTGTACCCTCACTGGCCTCTAGGCATGGGCCGGTAGAAGATTCTGACGGTGTGATGATGACCTTGAATAAAAGTATCACGTATTGACGGTATTGGGATTATACTGCTCTAATAGATATTATCTTGAATGTCTGGGCTTCTGCAGGTTTCACCACATCAAATTTAAGACCTTTTCAAGACCTTTATGAGACCATTAGCAACGAAATTTCCCTTAGAAAAACACTAATAATTTTCAGTATTTACCAGTGGGGTTTATTTTACTTACACCATTACTATTAACATTCAGTTTTTATGCATGAAGCATGGAGAACTGTTGAACAGAAGTTATGGTGAGGATGTAGGGAAGACAGTTAATCCACATTGCTGAACAGTTCATGTGTTCATTTTGTTCAGCTTGTTTTAGATGGATTTGTTGGTTGTGGTCATATCTAGACTGACATCTCCACAGATTTGAGCTCATCATTGATTCAGTTTATTGACGTGTGTAAATGTGTGTACATCTATATTTATTCAGTTTTTACATTAATTACAGTAATATTATTGACTAATGTGTAAATGTTCATCTGGTTTATGTACAATACAGTGTGTGCAGTCATATATTCTGTCTTTCAGTAGAGATATTATATCAGACACTTGCTTTGTTTACCAGATAAAGAGGATCTGACTGGATTTGCATTGTAGACATTAAATACAAGTTAAAAGGTTTGACTAAAGGCAAAACACCAATAGAACATTTATTCAAAATCAACAATCAATAAAAAGTACAAGAGAGATTCAAAAGATTAATCCATTTAGAATAATAGAAATTAATGCATAAAGGAGTGTTGCATCATCCGTCACAGCAAATATCAGACATATTAAATGAAGGATGTTCATAAACTAGAAAGCATTGCAGAGGAATAAATATATACAGATGAAGTCAGAGTTATGTTGAGTTATGTTATGATTAGAGATGTGTGGAGAAATCTGCTCTCTGTTACACAGAAACTGGGGTAAAATATACAGGGGGAGAATAACTCTGACTTCATATATTATATAGACGCATTCTAGAAGACGGCTGAAGCTGTGTTGTTCTGTACAGTTGTGATGGTCGTCATGATGACGTCTGCTTATAGTGTTCCTGACAGGAGCTGAACTCATCTTAGCTGTTGTGTTGTGTCCAGAAACCCTTTACTCAGCACAGATTGATCACTTGAGGAGGGAAAAGAGTGAACATTAATAATAATCATGTTTCTTACGCTTCTAAAACACATGAAAAACTGTGTTACTGAAAATAATGACAAATACTGTCAATTTCCATCTGTTTCCAAGAGAATATAGACGATCATTTGTAGAGCATTTAAACACGTCAGGTTATGAAGCAGTTATATTCACTTAAACAAGAGTTTATAGGAGAACACCATGAACAGAAACATCATTACATTTAACTGAGGCATTAATGAAAATATTTAATGACAAACTGCAAAATATAGAGCAGGAAAATAAGGGTTGAAGACATTGCCGTGTGTTTTCCTGGCCATAATATCTCTAACGGAGCTGTTGACATCAACTGAAGCAGATTTTGATAAAAACCCAAACAAGACAAACATGAAACAAAAAGAATCTGAACAAGTGGAATGACAGAAGGAGAAAGTGTTTATAAAATATATTAATGACGACAGCTTAAAGACGCCTCTCATATGGAGAGTGAAGCCTCATGCAGTGCTCAACAGACGTCAGAGTGTGAGAATCTCGATAATTCTGTGGGTCTCGTCTGTCAAATCTGAGCTGTATTCTGTTTTCTCTATTGGATTCGGTTCAGGTGATTGGCTGGGCCATTCTACAGCTTGATTTTCTTTCTCTGAAAGCATCTGAGAGTCTCCTCGGCTGTGTTTTGGATTAAAAATGTATCTATGCCCACCTATAATTTCAAGTCAACAGCACCTTTAGAAATCTGTTTTCTGAGAAAAGTATCTGAGAGTCGTATCACACACTGAACTGCACTACATATATAGAGAACATCGAGCAGCTTATATGTTAATCACTTACCGCTCGGGATCCTCCTGCTCAGCGTCTGCTCAGCTCCTCCAGTTATTCGTCATTGCTGAAGACAGAAGCATATTATCAGACACACAAAGAGCATTTATAAAGTTTTCTACATGCTAGTCCAAAGTGTTTGTCAGATGTCACTGTAAAACTGTCGGCTTTTCTATGGTGAAGTCGCATAAGCATGATCAGTCTCCTCTAAAACATCTCACAGACATATAGAGAAAAGCAAAACCTGTTACAACTATCCCACATTCTCCTGAAATGAAATAAAGTTACTCACCTGCCAAACCAACGGCGAAAAAGGTAACGGCCACCTTTTTTGAGGACTGCTTCCTGGAGTTTCTCTTTATTGTTTTCAGTGGCTGCACTTGCTATGTTTGCAACTTTGCCTAAGAAGTTATCAGAGGCTTGTTTTTTTTTGCGTTTGCTCTTCACACGCCATATTTTCATGCAAGTGTCAAATACTTTTTCGTCGTCAGAACTCATGGTTTGTTCAGGAGCTGTAAGTGGTCTGTTTGAATGGCTGAGCTGGTTTGGAAGTCTTCTCCAATCTCGTGGAGTATTTATCTGGATGACCTGAATGAGATTTGCATGTAAGGGGAACTGAAAATGCATGTAAAGACGTGTCTGCCCAATGATCCCTTCCCCAGAAAATACTTTCCAAAAATTACTGTATGTGTGTCTGCTGAAAAACACAACTCCATCACATTATTAACCCTCATGCTCCTGTATGAACAGATAAGATTGTGGATATGAGAGGATGAACTGATCATGATTTCACTGTTCAACACAACAGACCCTTGAGATAAGACTGTCTCGAACGCCCCATCACAAAGTGGCATTTATCATCATTTGACAACAGAAACACAACAACAGCTGACCGACAACCACAGCCTCAGATCAAATCAACACCAAATAAAGGACATTACTTGGTAACACTTTATAATAACTGCACACTATAAATCATTTATTAAGCATTAGCAAAAAGTGAATTCATTATCCGTTGAGCATTAACTCTACATTAATAAACGTTAGTAAGCAGTTTATAACTGCAGCTACAAATGCTCTATTCTTGACTAATAACCACATTTAAAATGTGCTTAATAATTGTATTTTCATACTTAGTTAATGATTTATTTTTCATTACTAAATTAAGTATCACATTATTTACAAACCATTTGTATTTAAGAGTAGTTGAGGGTTTTTAGAATCATTCAGAATGAGTTAGTAAATGATTAATAAACTATTGAAATCAACGTTTATATGTCTTATTATTCAGGCATATACTAATATTCAACTAATATGTTAATAAATGCTTCATGCAGTTTTGTGACCTTATCTAAAGTTAGGACTATTCATGCTTTATAAGTCCCTTATAAATGATAAATAAAGGCTCAGAATCAAATGAACTATAATCTTTGCAATCTTTTCTAAAATGTCAAATTACTGTATAGTTTAAACATTGCTGAATAACAGGAGTGTCAAAATACAACAAAACTGATAATAATTAAACAATGTAATAAAATGTAACGTTAAAACTCTACAGTGATTCTATTTTAGATCAGGTTGCAAAGATTTATTTTTCATTTAAAGTACAGTTTCATTTGTGTATCTTTAATTGAATAGGAATGGATAATGTCATTCTGCCTGTTTAGAATTTAACTGCGCTTTTATTTATCATTTATAAAGGATTTATAAAGCATGAATAGTCTTTACTTTAGATTAGGTCACAAAACTAGGTGAATCTGAGTTAATAAAGCATTTATTAACATACATATTAACCATTAATATATGCCTGAATAATAAGACATATAAATGTTGATTTCAATAGTTTATTAATCATTTACTAACTCATTCTGAATGATCCTAAAAACCCTCAACTACTCTTAAATACAAATGGTTTGTAAATAATGTGATACTTAATTTACTTAATTTACTAAGTATAAAAAATACAATTATTAAGCACATTTTAAATGTGGTTATTAGTCAAGAATAGAGCATTTGTAGCTGCAGTTATAAACTGCTTACTAACGTTTATTAATGTAGAGTTCATGCTCAACGGATAATGAATTCACTATTTGCTAATGCTTAATAAATGATTTATAGTGTGCAGTTATTATAAAGTGTTACCCATTACTTTTATTTTTCCCCCAGTTTCTGTTTATCAGAGAGCAGATTTCTCCACACATCTCTAATCATAACAGTGTTAATAACTCATCTCTAATCACTGATTTATTTTCTCTTTGTCATGATGACAGTAAATAATATTAGACTAGATATTCTTCAAGACACTTCTATACAGCTTAAAGTGACATGTAAAGGCTTCACTAGGGTAATTAGGGTAAAGTTAGGGTAATTAGGCAACTTATTGTATAACAGTGGTTTGTTCTGGAGACTATCGAAAGCAAATCTAGCTTAAAGAGGCTAATAATATTGAGCTTAAAATGGTTCATAAAAAATTAAAAACTGCTTTTATTCTAGCCGAAATAAAACAAATCAGACTTTCTCCAGAAGAACAAATATTATCAGACACACTGTGAACATTTCCTCAATCTGTTCAACATCATCTGGGAAATATTTAAAGAAGTGAAAAAATTACAAATGTTGACTTTATCTGTACTGAGGCACAGCTGAATATGAAGAGTTCAGTACAGAAGACAAAACCTTGAGGGTAAAATTCCAGACTGTCATGTTGAAGTGAAGTGAGTGTTGTCCTGGAGTGTTTCCCAAAACCATTGTTAGCCAACTAAGGTCACAAGTTCCGTCGTTACAAACACAGTTTGTTGATTTGCCGTTTCCCAAATCTGTCGCTCCAACAAACATTCGCAAACTGCGTCACAAACTTGAGCACTTACATTGATGTCGTTGTGAACACAGCCTCATGGTGAAAGCTACAGGTGAGCTATTATTGAAAAGCAGAATTTATGTAACGTCTCTAAAGCTTCTGGAAACAAAGAACACAGCATACGCTAATAATGTTAATGTATAGCAGGTCATTTATTAAGTATCTGTACTGTATATGACATGGGCCTGCTGGGTAGAACAGTTCTGCAGTGGTGTACATGTGTCAAACTGTAAAAGTAGACTTTTCTAAAAAATAAACACTAAATAAACAATATCCTACATCATAATAATCAGCATTAATATTAATATTATTATTAAAGTAGGATTTAAAGTTTCCTAATAAATAAAAAATATTAAATTTAATTACTTAGTAAAAGCCTCATTATTTATTTATTTATTTATTTATTAGAAGTATATATGAGATTTGAATACGTGTTAGCTTTTGTAAGTGATTTGATGTTTTAGAATCAATAATATTAGTAAAGATAACATATGTGGCATTTACATATATTTTAGTTCATGTGGAAAGCGAGTGCATGCTTATACCCAAACTAATATTGGATTATTTTAAATGTGTGTGTGTGTGTGTGTGTGTGTGTGTGTGTGTGTGTGTGTGTGTGTGTGTGTAAAACAATATCATCTGCACAGAGTAATGATGTGGTTCTTCTCTACAGAAGTTGTTCCTCCACCTTGTTTAGAGCGTCATTATAGGAGTTTTACATTATAACTAATGTGGTTCAAGCGATGGATCTGTGACAGAGACTCTAGGGGTTTAGGGAAACACTCGTCACTACATCGCTCTTTTCCTAAATGATGCATCGTAC
>NC_133177.1:362500-365000 GCF_049306965.1 Danio rerio
ACAGAAACATCATTACATTTAAATGAGGCATTAATGAAAATATTTAATGACAAACTGCAAAATATAGAGCAGGAAAATAAGGGTTGAAGACATTGCCGTGTGTTTTCCTGGCCATAATATCTCTAACGGAGCTGTTGACATCAACTGAAGCAGATTTTGATAAAAACCCAAACAAGACAAACATGAAACAAAAAGAATCTGAAAAAGTGGAATGACAGAAGGAGAAAGTGTTTATAAAATATATTAATGACGACAGCTTAAAGACGCCTCTCATATGGAGAGTGAAGCCTCATGCAGTGCTCAACAGACGTCAGAGTGTGAGAATCTCGATAATTCTGTGGGTCTCGTCTGTCAAATCTGAGCTGTATTCTGTATTCTCTATTGGATTCGGGTCAGGTGATTGGCTGGGCCATTCTACAGCTTGATTTTCTTTCTCTGAAAGCATCTGAGAGTCTCCTCGGCTGTGTTTTGGATCATTGTCTTGCTGAAATGGTTTCCTCCTCCTGCTGATGTAGATGTTGGACTGAAGCAGCTGATCTTCATTTACACTGAGGAAGGGCAGAGGAGTGCTGAAGAACTACTGAGAGATCTCAGCTGCTGTCCGGGCTTTCACTGCCCAAACACACCTGCCTTTCTTTATGTGTTCAGTACTGTTTCACGGCGACGTTTCATTTTTATTACACACAACTTCACTTGTAATCTAATTAGCAGTGTTTTCTTTGCATATATGGATGCTATCAACATTCAGTGAACATTTCAAGTCAACGGCACCTTTAGAAATGTTTTCTGAGAAGAAGGGTGACGTGTTTAATACTTATTTCCCCTGCTGTATAGTATCATAACCTCAATGAATAAAAGCACCTGCACTACATATATAGAGAACATCAAGCAGCTTAAATGTAATCACTTACCGCTCGAGATCCTCCTGCTCTGCGTCTGCTCAGCTCCTCCAGTTAGCTGTCACTGTGAAGGTTGGAGAAAGCATATATCAGCATCTCAGACACGCATAAGATCTCACAGATCTATAGAGAAAAGAAAAACACAATACAACTATCCCACATTCTCCTGAAATGAAATAAAGTTACTCACTCGCAAAAGCAACTGCAAAGGCAACTACACATTTCACTGCAGCATTCTCCCCAATCGCAGCAATCCTCTGAAGTGACAGCGTCTGCCAAGTTTGCAGCGTTGTCCACCATGTCTTCAGTGATTTTTGGTTTCACTTGTTTTTGAACGGGTTTAGCATTTTTATGACACTGGCATTGGCATTTATTTGAGCAATTTTGTTTGCAAGTTGTACATCCAGTGCGGCTGTTCTGAGAACTCATGGTTTGATCAGGAGCTGTAAGTGGTCTGTTTGAATGGCTGAGCTGGTTTGGAAGTCTTCTCCAATCTCGTGGAGTATTTATCAGTGTGACCGGAATGTGATTTGCATGTAAGAAAACTGGAAATGGCTGTCAAGAGGTGTCACCAATCATTTGTCACCCAAAACATATTTTGCAAGAATTACTGTATGTGTGTCTGCTGAAAAACACAACTCCATCACATTATTAACCCTCATGCTCCTGTATGAACAGATAAGATTGTGGATATGAGAGGATGAACTGATCATGATTTCACTGTTCAACACAACAGACCCTTGAGATAAGACTGTCTCGAACGCCCCATCACAAAGTGGCATTTATCATCATTTGACAACAGAAACACAACAACAGCTGACCGACAACCACAGCCTCAGATCAAATCAACACCAAATAAAGGACATTAAAGTGCCCTGTCTGGATCTACAGCTGAAGTCAGAGTTATTCACCTCCTGTTTACTTTCCCCCAGTGTCTGTGTATCAGAGAGCAGATTTCTCCAACACATCTCTAATCATAACAGTGTTAATAACTCATCTCTAATCACTGATTTATTTCCTCTTTGTCATGATGACAGTAAATAATATTAGACTAGATATTCTTCAAGACACTTCTATACAGCTTAAAGTGACATGTAAAGGCTTCACTAGGGTAATTAGGGTAAAGTTAGGGTAATTAGGCAAGTCATTGTATAACAGTGGTTTGTTCTGGAGACTATTGAAAGCAAATCTAGCTTAAAGGGGCTAATAATATTGAGCTTAAAATGGTGTTTAAAAAAATTATAACTTCTTTCATTCTAGCCGAAATAAAATAAATCAGACTTTCTCCAGAAGAACAAATATTATCAGACACACTGTGAACATTTCCTCAATCTGTTCAACATCATTTGGGAAATAATTAAAGAAGTGAAAATAATACAAATTTTAACTTTATCTGTATTGAGGCACAGCTGAATATGAAGAGTTCAGTACAGAAGACAAAACCTTGAGGGTAAAATTCCAGTGACAAACTGCACTAAAAATCCAGAATGTCACGTTGAAGTGAAGTGAGAATTATTTCCCAAAACCATTGTTAGCCAACTAGGGTCACAAGTTTCGTCGTTACAAACACAGTTTGTTGATTTGCCGTTTCCCAAATCTGT
>NC_133177.1:367500-397500 GCF_049306965.1 Danio rerio
CAATTCTGTGCGGAAAAAGTTAAAACCGTCCGCAGATTTCGTCTGGCCCTGGTCTAATGTTGTCTGAGTTCCAGTTTCTCAGACTCACTGAGGTTCACTGGGTACAGGACATTCTGTGCAAACCTCCATACAGCAGAAAACATCAATCAAAACATTCTAGAAACAGGATCATTTAGTCCTGTAGGGCTGAAGGCAAGACACTTTTCTTAAGAAACATCCAAAGAAAATTCTTTTAAGTTCACTTCAGGAGTTTTTCTTAGAAGTTTTCAAGTCTTGCAGGATTCTTGAGATTTTAGATCTGATGCTGAGACATAAAACAGTCTTCATGGGCTGACGGACGGCTTCCCAACACAGTCTCACGGCAAATCATAACTTTAGGATTTAGTGGCTGATTCGTATGAATTTCATTCATTCATTCATTTTCTTGTCGGCTTAGTCCCTTTATTAACCCAGGGTCACCACAGCGGAATGAACCGCCAACTTATCCAGCACATTTTTACGCAGCAGATGCCCTTCAAGCCAAGGGCTCTGGGAAACATCCACACACACACATCCACACACACACTCATACACTACGGACAATTTAGCCTACCCAATTCACCTGTACCGGCATGTGTTTGGACTGTGGGGGAAACCGGAGCACCCGGAGGAAACCCACGCCAACACAGGGAGAACATGCAAACTCCACACAGAAACGCCAACTGAGCCGAGGATCGAACCAGCGACCTTCTTGCTGTGAAGCGGCAGCACTAACTACTTCTGCCCACTACTACTACTGGCAGCTCAGTGGTCAGCACAGTGGCCTCACAGAAAGAAGGTCTCTGGTTTGAGTCTCGGCTGGGTCAGTTGGTGTTTCTGTGTGGAGTTTGCATGTTCTCCCCGTGTTGGTGTGGGTTTCCTCCGGGTTCTCCGGTTTCCCCCACAGTCCAAACACATGCGCTCAGGTAAAATTGATGAACTAAATTAGCCGCTGTCGCAACTGGCTTGCATGGTTCAGGATTGGTAGAGCTACGCATCGATGAATTTGCTCTTCAGTGTTTGGACTCTCAGTAATGATTTAAAACCACACTGAACTGAGCTAAACTGAACTGAACTTAAACACTAAAAACTGAACTAACCTGATGCAGTTACTATGACCATTTATGTGAAGCTGCTTTGACACAATCTACATTGTAAAAGCGCTATACAAATAAAGCTGAACTGAATTTCATGAGTGTGTGTGTGTATGTGTGTGTGTGTTTGTGTGAATGAGTGTGTATGGGTGTTTCCCAGTACTGGGTTGCAGTTGGAAGGGCATCCGCTGCACCAAACATATGCTGTAATAGTTGGCAGTTAATTCCGCTGTAGCAATCCCTGATAAATAAAGGGACCAAGCCGAAGGAAAATGAATGAATGAATAAATGAATGAATGAGTGACCTCCTCAGTGTGTAAAAAAGAGGCATAATTTAATAAATGTGTTTAAGCAATCTAGAAAACAATGTAAAAATATTACTTTCTTGGCTAAATAAGCTCTTTCATTTGAGTTAAATCATCAGTTGTGTTATATTTTACACAACATCTAAACTGAAGAGGCATGCTTGTCCGACAGCAGAAGTGGTGGTTCTAGCAGCAGAAGAGTGTTCATTACAGGGCTCTGCTCAGGTCTGTGTGGGTGAACATTCTTCAGATGTACCTGGGGAAATTTTTCGTTTAAAGTCTTGGAATATTTGTGTGCAGAACAATGGATGTCCTGGAGCAGTGCGATCAGTGTGTAGTTGGACCTGTTTGTTCTCCTCTGCTGTTCAGCACTAGTTCAAGACTTCACCCACAGATTACAGTAGCAAAGCCTGAAGTATGCTACAGTATTCATTACAGATCATCCGTTTACTAGTAGAGCTGGAGCGTTCAGTAACAGAGATGTGGATACTGGAATGCAGAGGTGTCCAAACTCGGTTCTGGAGGTTCTTTTAGATCCAACCCCAAAGAGACGCTCAGTTACACCAATTCTGTCAGCTAATCAAGCTCTTTCGGTATAACAGAAACGTCCAGGCAGGTGTGTTGAAGGACTAAGTGTGGACGCCCCTGCTGTAATATATAGAGTTCAATACACTTTAGTATTTACTGAGGATGCACCAGTACAGATTGTTCATGGTTCGGTATGTTAAAACAAAACAAAACAAAAGCACAAACGAACACAAAACACCACTAAAATAAACTGCTTTTCAGACATCGTCAGCTAAATGGAGTGTAAATATTGCAAGTGTACTTGAACTGTAGTCTACTGTATGAAATAAAGGTTTACCACTATTGAGGGGACAGCAGTTATTCAGTCCAGAGCAGAGTGAGGGATTTCAGTATCTTTTGTTGTTTGATTAGAAACACAGACACACGTATGACACTCAGACAGTTTAGTCCATGGTTTTGTGTGTAAGTGCAGGCGCGTGTTCATTCCTCACTGCTGTGTCTGTGCATGTGGATGAGTCAGATGCAGAGAACACACCACACTTGCTCACACTGTCTCCTGAAAGCATCTCTGACTTTATCACTCACTGATTGACATTATGCAAATTTTGGACATTCAAACACACACAGAGCCTGTTCAGAGAGTACTTCAAGGAATGAGAACATACAAAATGCAAATGACTGATAGCTCCGTCCCAAATGACTGAATACTCTGCCAAAAATTAGTGATAGCTCCGCCCCAGAGGGCTGATAGTCCTGCCCTAAAAGTCTGAAAGCTCCACCCTGAATGACTAATAGCACCACCCTAGAGAACTTATAGTACCACCCTAAAGGACTGATAGCCCCGCCCTACATGACTAATAGCCAGTGGCATAGCAGACCCTGTTTACTTACCCACCGCCCCACCCCCATCTCCCCCCGCTGTAAATGATTAATAGCACCACCCCAAAGGACTGATAGCCCTGCCTTAAATGACTATTAGGACCACCCTAAAAGGCTGATAGCCCCGCCTTAAAAGACTAATAGCTCCACCCAAAAGTACTGATAGCCCCGCCTTAAATGACTAATAGCACCACCCTAAAGGACTGATAACCCCGCCTTAAAAGACTAATAGCACCACCCTAAAGGACTGATAGCACCACCCTAAAGGACTGATAGCACCACCCTAAAGGACTGATAGCCCCGCCTTAAATGACTAATAGCACCACCCTAAAGGACTGATAGCCCCGCCTTAAAAGACTAATAGCACCACCCTAAAGGACTGATAGCCCCGCCTTAAATGACTAATAGCACCACCCTAAAGGATTGATAGCCCCACCTTAAGACTAATAGCACCACCCTAAATGACTGATAACCCCGCCTAAAAGACTAAAAGCACCACCCTAAAGGACTGATAGCTCCGCCTAAAAGACTAATAGCACCACCCTAAAGGACTGATAACCCCGCCTAAAAGACTAAAAGCACCACCCTAAAGGACTGATAGCTCCGCCTAAAAGACTAATAGCACCACCCTAAAGGACTGATAGCTCCGCCTAAAAGACTAAAAGCACCACCCTAAAGGACTGATAGCCCCACCTTAAAAGACTAATAGCACCACCTTAAAGGACTGATAGCCCCACCTTAAAAGACCAATAGCACCACCCTAAAGGACTGATAGCTCCGCCTTAAATGACTAATAGCACCACCCTAAAGGACTGATAGCCCCGCCTTAAATGACTAATAGCACCACCCTAAAGGACTGATAGCCCCGCCTTAAATGACTAATAGCACCACCCTAAAGGATTGATAGCCCCACCTTAAGACTAATAGCACCACCCTAAATGACTGATAACCCCGCCTAAAAGACTAAAAGCACCACCCTAAAGGACTGATAGCTCCGCCTAAAAGACTAATAGCACCACCCTAAAGGACTGATAACCCCGCCTAAAAGACTAAAAGCACCACCCTAAAGGACTGATAGCTCCGCCTAAAAGACTAATAGCACCACCCTAAAGGACTGATAGCTCCGCCTAAAAGACTAAAAGCACCACCCTAAAGGACTGATAACCCCGCCTAAAAGACTAATAGCACCACCTTAAAGGACTGATAGCCCCACCTTAAAAGACTAATAGCACCACCTTAAAGGACTGATAGCCCCACCTTAAAAGACCAATAGCACCACCCTAAAGGACTGATAGCTCCGCCTTAAATGACTAATAGCACCACCCTAAAGGACTGATAGCCCCGCCTTAAATGACTAATAGCACCACCCTAAAGGACTGATAGCCCCGCCTTAAATGACTAATAGCACCACCCTAAAGGACTGATAGCCCCGCCTTAAATGACTAATAGCACCACCCTAAAGGACTGATAACCCCACTTTAAATTACTAATAGCTCCACCCTAAAGTACTTATAGTACCACCCTTAAGGACTGATAGCCCCGCCATACATGACCAATAGCCAGTGGGGTAGCGGACCCCATTTGGTCACCCCTACGCCACCCCTCGCTGTGAATGATTAATAGCACCACCCTAAAAGGACTGATAGCCCCACCCTACATGACTAATAGCCAGTGGCCTAGCGTAGCGCACCCCATTTGGTCACCCCCCCCCCCTCTCAACCCCCACCTCCCGTCTACAATTTGCGCGATCACAACTCACCTCAAAATTTCACGTTGTATTCACGTGATCACCAAGCACACACAACCCTCATCACCTCGCGCGATCATACCCACCCCCAACAACCGTGCTTCACTTCGTGCGTTCAGTGCGTTTTCATTTCATTCAGACTTTAACGATATTGTTGTTCATGAACTGCTAAATATTTAATTTTAAAAAATAAGTAAATTAATAATTAAAAAGGGCGTGGTAGCGTGGAGAGTCACGTGTCACCGGCGTGCTCTTCATCAGGCGCGAGCAGGTAACACGTGCCGGTGTTTTTCTGCGCGCGCACGGCTTAGGACAGGTTTGTGTTCTTCTTCAGGAGCTTTGAGCATCTTCATCTTCATCAGTGTGTGAGGATGGTGAGTGTGGTGCAGTGTTTAATGTCGCGGCTGCTGTGGCCGCTGTGGCGCCGCGCGCAGGAGGAGGAGCAGCGGCTGCGGGAGGATCTGATGCCCGACGGTCAGTGCGCCGAGCCCGCCTGAGGGGAGCAGGGAGAGACGGGGGTCTGGAGAGTCTGAGCTGACAGAGTGTTTGTTTGTTTCTTTCTTTCTTTCTTCTTTGTGTGTGTGTTTGTTTGTTTGTGTGTTTTTTGTGTGTTTTTATTTGTGGGTGTGTGTTATTTTGTTTGTTTGTGTGTTTTTGTTTGTGTGTGTGTCTACGTTTTGTGTTTATGTATGTATGTATGTATGTATGCAAGTGTGTGTGTGTATGTGTATGTATGTGTGTGTGTGTGTGTGTGTGTGTGTGTGTGTGTGTGTGTGTGTGTGTGTGTGTTTCTGTCTGTCTGTGTTTGTGTATGTCTGTCTATGGTGTGTGTGTGTGTGTCTGTTTTTTGCTGGCACCTGTGTTGTTTGTGTATGTATGTGTGTGTCTGTCTGTGGGTGTGTGGATTTGTTTGTGTGTTTGTTTGTCTGTGTGTCTGTGGTGTTTGTTTGTGTATGTGTGTTTTGTATGTGTGTGTCTGTCTGTGATGTGAAATGATATGTGTGTTTCTTTGTCTCTGTATGTTTGTGTGTGTGTGTGTCTGTCTGTGGTGTGTGTGTGTGTGTCTGTTGTGTTTGTTTTTGTTTGTGTGTTTGTGTCTCTCTGTGCGGTGTGTATTGCAGGTGTGGCCCAGATTCGGCAGGTGCGCACAGGTGTAGTGACTCACCTGTGTGTGGATTATGGTCTGATCGATCACTCGGTGTTCTTCAGTCCGACTGCAGTGTTAGGAGGAGCAGCGCTGGCGGTGGGAGACACGGTGCAGGCGCTGGCGGTGCGGGACGGGGAACATGGACAATGGAGAGCCATACGGGTGAACACACACACACACACGCACACACACACACACACACACACACACACACACACACACACGTTACACAGCACTCCATGACTGATAATTCAAATTTCTGCCTGCGCGCCTTGCGTGTTAACCGCCTGCTGCCTCTTCTGTTTTTGCCGTTGCGCTCTGTTCGCCTTCAGTAGGAATTTCGTGTCAGTCTCATCGTCTTCATTCTCCAATCAAATGAAAGCAGAGGCGGGGTTTCCGCAGTGTTTGTGTTGTCATGACGACTATAGAGACTTTTAAAGATGGAGGAGAGACTAGCGGTCGCTGTTTTTAGTTATCTGGAGCTGTATGACTTCACAAGTCCTGAATATCACAATATAGCTGCGACTGAAATCGGCTACTACTCTGTAAAGTATAGATGGGATACGTGGCCGGCCGGAACTGCGATATGCACATCAATATAGCCGCATTTTTTATGACGCTGTATAACAATAGTTAATATGTTTACAGTACTGTGACGGATGGGTTTAGGGTCGGGGTGGAGTAGACGTTAAAAAATACAATTTATTGGGTATTTAATTGATAACATTAAAAATACTCGGTACAACTACTGTTTTTACGTTACTGTGATGGTTAGGTTTAGGGTTGGGGTGGGACTAGACGTTAATAATATACAATAAATGAGAAATTTAATAAATAATTCTCGTTAACTTCCGACCGCAACCTTATCCTTTCTAGCAACAACCGTATTACTCAGTATGTACTGCATTTGAATTTAAACGTACTAATCGGCTGTTAGACGAATGCGTTCTATACAGTATGGAGGGAACTCCATACATCTGCCATTTTGTCATGGTCACATGACCTACCTGCGGCATTTGTGTCACCTCAGGAAGTCAATTCAATTCAGGAATTTTCTCGCGGTGCATCATGGGATAGCGAAGCATCCATTTGATGCGCACTTCAGAATCTTGACGAAAGTAGTAGATCATCCAGGTACCTCTCGCAAGCTGTTTATCGAATTCTATGAGCTCAACTCGCATTCTGATTTTAGCGTACTATATAGTATGCAAGTATGTGATTTCGAACGCAGCTTATAATTAAATATTACAATTCTAACAATATCAGTTGTTGCTAGGGTAACAGAATTGCTAAGTTGTCAACATTGTTTTGTTTGTCTGCTTGCAGGTGGAGCGGGACAAGGACTCGTGGGAGAGCAGCCAATCAGAGTCCGACAATCAGGACAAACTGCGCACTCTGATTGGAACAGTGACGTCATGTGATCAAGATGGTGGATATATAAACCAGACAACGTACTTCCCTCGATCGGCTCTGTGTGAAGGTTTGGTGAAACGTTATTGAAAATGGAGGCGTGGTTCTCTAATTGATCTCTGATTGGTCCATTAGGAGTATTGCATACTGTTCTCTAATTAGTCGAGCCTTGATTGCATGCCCAGATGCTGGCAAGATGAATTAGTGATCAGAAGTTTGGGTCATTTTACAGCCTCTGGCGAACAAATCGTTATTTATGAAAGTAGTTTTGTTTAATTTGCCAAAATATCATCAAAGTGTTGAGTTCCTTCCAAACCATCTAGAACCGGCACAAACACGATCACACTACGAACAAGTCGGAGTTAGAAGGCTGTAAAAAGCGAATAGAATATTTAGTGCACCGATAATGTTCTCCAGCTCTCTGAAGCTGACCCTTTCAGGCTTTGATCCTAATTGTGGCATTTTGGTGACTGTCGCTTTAAATGCAAATGAGCTCTTTTCAGAAGAGGGCGGAGCTACAGATGCCTGATGGTCACCATAGATGCAGATTCAAAACTCTAATGGCTAATGGACAGACGGCTGCTTCTCACTCAGGGCTGCTGTTTATGCTAATGAGATGGAGAGATGGGCACTAGTGGGCGGGGCTTTCCCCCTCTGATGACACGTACAAAAGGACAATGTCAATCAAAGTGTTTCTGCAGACTGATTTCATCACGCCTGATTAGAACAAACACAACTCAGTACTGATGATCATTGGAGACTGCTGGAGATACACACACACACACACACACACACACACACACACACACACACACACACTATACTGGGGTTAAACCCTGCATAACAGTGAGTTTTGCATAGTAAGTGCCCATACCTCACTGAGTCTTAATGTGTGTGTGTGTGTGTGTGTGTGTGTGTGTGTGTGTGTGTGTGTGTGTGTGTGTGTGTGTGTGTGTGTCAGGGTTCGAGCCGATGAAGGGTGACTGGGTCACAGCTCATTATGTGGTGTGTCCGGTGGAGTGGAGCAGTGAAGCGAAGGCGGTTTCTCCTCTCCGCTATCGCCGCATGGACGGGGTCAGTCAAACACACACACACACACACACACACACACACACACACACACTGTTCTATCAATGCTTAAACCATATATTGCGCAGCTCTAATGTGCAGTGTGTGCAGTTGACAGGATTAAAGTTGTTCTAGTTAAACTTGTCCTGTTGTGTGTGTGTGTGTGTGTGTGTGTGTCAGGTGAGCGTGACGTGTGTGCTGAGTAAAACTGGTGTGGTGGAGGACAGCGTGTTCTTCAATCTGGACTCTCTGATCGTCCCGCCGGGCTTCAGGCCGACTCGAGGAGATCTGGTCAATCTGGTGGTCCTGGAGAGCAGTCAGTCTCTGTACAGCTGGAGAGCGCTGTGTATGACGCCGCTGCAGCGCAGGTCACACACACACACACACACACACACACACACACACACACACACACACGCACGCATCAACATATGTTGTATGTGTATATATATGTATATATGTGTGTGTGTGTGTGTGTGTGTGTGTGTGTGTGTGTGTGTGTGTGTGTGTGTGTGTGTGTGTGTGTGTGTCCAGCAGTGCTCAGTGTTCAGAGCAGAAGGAGCCAGACGCTGATCTTCAGGCTTTGCTGCAGGAGAAAGGAGGCCTGCAGGTCAGCCAGCAGAACCAGAGTGTGTGTCTGCTAATGGGAGACTGCAGTGAGCTGCTCATCTGGGTGCAGTGAGTACACACACACAACCACGGCCAGCGGTGTGTGCAGGAGGATATTCATTCAGCAGTCTGAAACCAGCAGATCTATGACACACACATTTCTTGTTTGTGTGTGCGTGTGTGTGTGCATGCATTTGTGTGTGTGCATGGTTGTCTGCATTTTGGTGCATGTGTGTAGATGTGTGCATGCCTCTATGAGTGCGTTTTTCCCATGTGTGTGTGTGCTTGCATATGCTTATGTGTGTGTGTGTTCTCGTGCAACAGGAACTGTGGCTCGGAGCGTCAGCAGCTGCAGCGGTGTGTGTGTGCAGGTTGGGACTCGGCTCAGCAGTTCAGCGTCCGCTCCGTCAGCAGGTGTGAGGATGGAGGAACTGAAGCTCCACCTGTGCGGATGCTGGAGGAGCCGCTGGACATCCACCCTGGACAGAAGATGTGTGTGTGCGTCTGCTGCACTGCAAAGTGAGCGTCTGCACGACTTTACTCGCTCAGAGGAAGCGCTTTAGAGACTTCCTGCGGTCTTCAAAATAAAAGCCTGACTTAATAAGACTTAATAATGCTTAAGTTCATCTTTATTTATATTGCACTTTCCAAAGCAGCCTCACAGAGGAAGTGTGCTGTTATATTAGTCTAAATCAGAAAGAGTATGGTTTATATACTTGCATCTTTTTTAATAAACACATCTTCAGTCATATCACACATTTAAAGTACATTATGTTGCGTTTATTCTGATTCAACTGTTATCTGCGTTATTTTACAGTTGCAGGAAAACAATTAATCAAAGAAAACTTATTTTTTACTAGTATTTTTGCACTGTAATTAAAAGTTGTCTTTATTTTATTGCATAATTACCACAAATGATTTTGTTAAAGTAAAACTAACTAAAATAATGCCATAAAATGACTGAAATCCTCCTTTTCTCGCCTGCTGACTGCTGTTATTTATTTATTTGGGATATTTTTATTGCACAATGCAGACCAGACTATTGTTTGACTAGTTTAACGGTCCGGCTTGCACTTCTGGATGTTTTAAATTCGTTGCATGATTTAAATATTTGCTTGTGTGTGTGTGTGTGTGTGTGTGTGTAGGACTCTGGGCCGCTCCTCTGAGCTGCTGCTCCTGCACTTCTCCTCCTTCACCATCGGGCGGCGTCTGGAGCTGTCTGTCAGCAGTGTGGAGGAGCAGCTGCTCAATCCCAGCATGCCCTACTGCTCTCCGTCCGCTCCCGCGCAGCTGCCGCAGCCCCTGCAGGTGCTCACGGTCTCGGCGCCGCCCACGCCGCTCAGGTCTGATTTATTAGTGCTGCTGTCTGCAAGAGTCATGAGCAGGTTTTAAAGTCAGGAGTTTCTCTCTGAAGTCGACAGGACTGTTGGTTTGTTTTATTTCTGACAGACTCACGAGGCGGCATCTTCCAAACTTCCTGGGGAACTACGGCGTCCCGCAGGCGCTCCGGGAGTGTGTGGAGGCCCAGAAGGATGTGCTGGTGGTCCAGCCTGCTCTGGCCGAGGTCAAACCCTAAAATTACTTTATTTATTTATTTTTTCAAAACAGTTCAGAACAAAACAACAACAATAAAAAATAACATTTTTAAAGGAACAGAAGAGACTTCCAATACAAGTGTCAAAGGTCACCGAATACAATCTTATTTACATTCGTATTAATTGTTGATCAAATGTTGCCATATAAAATTTAGTTACACATCAACAGGCTACACATGTGTATAAATAAAATCACCACAATAAAATCAGAACAATGCATTTCTTCTCAACCATTTACCCCAGTGTGCAGAAATTGTATAGACCTGTTGTCTCAAGGAAAGTGTCAGTACTTCCATGTCATGCAGCTCTTTTACAATATCATACCATTCGCCTACAGATGGAGGATCTTGCTTGAGCCGTTTCTTTGTTATTGCCTTTTGGCTTGTTGTTAGTAGTGTGTTAAGAAGGTATGCATTAATTTTGGTGTTTCTGAAGAGTAAATTCCCAGGTATATAGGAATTTTGAAGCTTTAATGAATATGAAAACACAGGCTTGAATTAATATCGACCTTTGCGGAAACACAATAGTATTTGACTTTTTTTAGCATGTTTTTGCTCCAGGAAAATGACCGTAAGAGCTGAGAGATACGACACTGTGCATAAACACTAATGTTCAGCTTATTCTACATGTGTTTGTTGCCTCATTACAAACATGAACAGCAAATCTAACAAAAGACGCAGGTAAACCTCCTCTGGGTGTTTCAAAACATGGAGTTTCTGTCCTGTTTCTAGTCCAAATATCTACAAACTCTTAAATCAAGTAGCTTTTTCTGCTTGAGTACAAAATATAGTGCTGTTTTCAGAAATAATGAGTCTAAATGAAGCGAGTTTCTCCTTAAAACAAGCCAAATAATCTGACAATGGGAGAGGAAATGGATCTTGTTTTCGCATGATCTTATGTCAAAATGAAAACAAGATGATGTTTCCTCTCCCATTAGCAGATTATTTAGCTTGTTGTTGTTAGTAGATCTTATTATTGCACAATTATCCAGGTTTTTTTGGGCTAAAATAATTGGAAATCACCCAGCATGTGAGTTTGTAGTCAGCGGGCGATGCTGTTTTGTCCACCAGGGGGCGCTCCCATAATGCTGTGATGTCGCATGAAAGCACCACTGTGTGTTGATTGTGGTGTGTTTGCGCAGGCGTTGAGTTTGCGGACGATGCTGCCGCGTTTCTCTGCTCTGCTGTGGCTGGAGGAGCTGCAGGCCGAGAGGGAGATCCGGGAGTTCAGCCTCACCGGCGCCATCCTCAGGAGAGGAGCGGTGTACTTACACCTGGAGGTGCCGGGACTGGCAGAGGGACGGCCCAGCCTCTTCATCGGTCAGCAGATTCACTTAGTAAAATAAAAAAATACATATATTTTTGATCAAATATTCCACAAATGGTGTTAAACAGATTGAGGAGTTGTGCACAGTGTTTCCTCTAATATTAGTTCTCATGGAGAAAGTCTGATTTGTTTTATTTGGGCTAGAATAAAAGCAGTTTTAAAGCCATTTTAAGGGCAATATTATTAGCTCCTTCAGCAATATTAGTGTTGGATTGTCTCCAGAACAGACTATGTTTAGAAATGTGTTGATCTTCTCTTTCTGATACAGGGTGGCTAATAATTAGTCTGTAATGAGTAAGTCATGAGTCAAAGTTACACCGTTGCACATCAGAAGTGTTTAGGTGGTTTTGGCATGCTCTCTTTCTAACAAAATCCCCTTGTTGAGTCTGTGGCTCAATATAATGCGCTGTCGCTTTAAATCTGATTGATGCTTTAACTTGTGTACTCGTTCATCCATGCCTGGTGTTTGTGCATTGGTGTGCAAACTCAAACCTCTTTGTTGAGTTCAGATTGGTCATTTTAACAATCATCCTCAATAATCTACTGTTTTAGATGATATAATGTATAATAATTTAAGAATCATGCACAATAAACCTCTTCATCAAGGCTGAGTGTGTTTCTGGCTTGTTTTCCTCCGGCTGTAGGTGATAAAGTGGTCCTGAAGAAGCCGTGCAGTGGAGGAGTGGTGATTGAGTATATCGCGTACGTCACAGAGGTACAGGCTGCTCGCTGCTGCTTCAGTCTTTTACTTTAGGAAGGCAGTTGTGTGTTTGTTTTCTACTGCTGTAGTGTTGAGCTGATTTTGTGCTTGCGTATGCTGGAATATACAGCCGAAACACATCCAGCACTCACTGCTCACTGGCGCTTTTTGTTTTGTTCCTCATGACCTGTGATTGACAGCTGTCAGTCATGGCGTGTAATAATCGGTTTATTGTGTGGAGAATTAACTAAATAAGATCACTCATCATCACTATAGTGAACATTTGCTTGTCTTTGTTGAGGAATACAGAGATTAACCTGCATATGAATGCCAGTTGAAATATTGATTATGTTCAGAGGAACTGAACTGAATCTTTGTGTGTGCGCATGTTTGATTGACAGCTGTCAGTCATGTTCTGTTTGTTGATTGCCGACTGGCAGGCAGGATGTGTGTGTGTGTGTGTGTGTGTGTGTGTGTGTGTTGATATCGGTCAATCATGATCTGTGTGTTGATAGCTGTCAATAATGATCTGTGCTTGATTGACAGCTGTCCGTTGTGTGTGTGTGTGTGTGTGTGTGTGTGTGTGCAGATCTCGGATGAGGATGTGAGTTTGCGTGTGAATGCAGAGTTTCAGAGCAGTTATCTGGGAGAGCCTCTGGATGTGGAGTTCAGCTTCAACAGGTGCTGCTCTCCTTCATCATCATCATAATCATCATCACTCTAATAATGAGATTAACATCGCTGCTGTCCCTCTGTGCGCAGGCTGACCATGAGGAGATGCCACTGCGCTCTGGAGCAAAGCAAACACTTTGGAGAGAACAGTAAGGCACTGTAGTGTGCATGTTGTGTGGTGTCTGTCATCAGAGAGAGAGGGGACAGGGTGTGTTTCTGCAGGTGCTTTGTCAAACTGAGTGTGTTTGTGGCTGTGCTCTAGTGTTGTGTTGTGTAGCAGTAGTTGAGAGTGTGTGTGTGTGTTCTCTTGTTGAGTTTTATTTCCCAGCATGCTCCAGCTGCAGGCGCCTCAGTGGAGTGGAGAGTGGGGTCCGCAAGAGGAGCAGGACGAGGAGCTGAAGGTGAACACACACACACACACACACACACACACACACACACACACACACACACACACACACACACACAGAGGTTAGAGTGTGACTGTTGATTTGTAAAAAGGTTTGCAGTCTTAAACCAAACACACAGCTAATCTTCCTAAAAGACTCGCTGTTGTGTGTGTGTGTGTGTGTGTGTGTGCGTGTGTGTGTGTGTGTGTGTGCTGAGAAATGGAGACAACTGTTCTTTTAAAAGAGGCTGCACTCATTTAAGGTGTGTGTGTTAATTCATGTTTAGTAGGAAGCTCTACAATATTATATTAGTGCATATACATTAGATTAGTCAGTGCTAAAGCTGAATCTGGAGCTGATCTAACAAAATAACTTACAATAACAGTCCAAAAACTAGCACAGATAAATTTATATGTCATAGAAAAATATTAAATACACATTTAATAAAGAGGAAAAATAAGGAGAAGCAAAAACATGAAGGATTTAGTGAATTTTGTAGGTTGTAATTTATTCTGCTTGAATTTAATTGTATTATCTTTCAATTTCTCTATGTTTGGTGACTGAAATATTATTTTAATAAATATATTTGTTTAATAAATCTGTTCTGTTTAAATGCACCAAAATACACCGACTGAACTCACTGAGTAATGGAGGAACATTCATCTTCAAAATGGGCTGCACTATTATGCTGAGCACTGTATGGCAACACACACATATATATATATATATGATTATCTTTTGTGTGTGTGTGTGTGTGTGTGTGTGTGTGTGTTCAGGATGGTGAGCAGACTCAGACAGTGACGGGCTCAGCGCTGACTGCAGAGATGGTGTCTGTGGCCACACAAACCAAAACAGGTAATCCTGAAAATGACGAGTGAAGTATGTTATTGTCATGATTAAGTTCAGCCTCTGGTGTTAATTATAAATAAGAACCTCTGATTGGGAAATTCTAACATTTTCAAAACCGGTCATGTTGATCGTTGACCTGCTTAGGGGTTTTCTGAAGGCCGATGGCGATATCTTGGAAAGCAGGATGGTCAATCATGTGTAATCAAACACCTGCATTAAACACAGTGACTATCAACTGCTGTAGAGAGAGAGAGAGAGAGAGAGAGAGAGAGAGATGTGCTGTTCTCAGTGCCATCAAAATAAAAGTCCCCCTCAAAGATATTGGCCAAACTGAAATGTAACGGAGATGTGTATCATCTCCACACGTCTGTGTTTTGTTTGCAGGCCAGTAGTGTCAGCTTGTGTATAATTTGTCATGTGTTGTAAGATGCGTCTCCGCTGTTCATACCTGTCAACATTGGGATGTGAAAATAAGGGATATGCGCACAATAATAAGGGATTCCCCCTACACCCCCCTCCCCCCTTAAAAAAATCCCCAAATTACTAAATATGTTCATTTTTAGCTGTTTCATTGTAAATAAACAGTTAAATATTCAGTAATATGTTTTAAAATTATTGTTAACAAAAGAAACATAAATATATACATCAGCGAACAGTTCAGCTTATTTAATCAATAGCTATTATAATGACAGAATCAAGCTATCAAATCTCATTAGCCGTTTCTCCACTGTATAACTCACACATTCTGATTAAAGAGCAACGAATGAATCTCGCATTTAATGAGATTTTTTTTTTCACATTAAATAAGAGGTGTCACTTTAAAAATGCACACATCTAACGTTATAATGAAAGCATTCGACTGCTTTCCTAACCTTTTATGCTCATTTAAGACGAAATTAGTTGTGTTTGGAAAAAAACCCCACCAAGATCGACATCCTTATATGTTGTTATTATTAATAATGTGTGAATGTCTGTTTAAACACGCACGCAAAAGCCAGACTTTCTTTCTGCTTTAAATGGCGTGTGCAGAATCCAGGAAGCAGCGTCTGTTTATCAGTATGGAGAGCGTCAGCTGACAGTCACGCACCGCTATATCACTGTTTGGAGGATTGGATAGGATGGGTGACGGCACCTGTAATCTAAAGGAAATGGAATCGCACTGTTTTTAATATTTACTGATGTGTTTTCATTCCTAAACAAAGCAAAAGCACAGAAGACTCACATTTTAGAGCAAGGGGTGACCCCTGGTGGTTCGGTGGTATGGGTTGCGTAGAGGGAGGCTCGGCTGTTCAGAGAAAGACTGAAAATATGGGAGAAAAACGGGAGGGTTGACGGATGTGCCGCTGTTAGCTTATGAAGCGTTAGCAAACACTTGAGCAGCAGCACTGCCACACTCATGTGGAGGTTTGCTGCTGGTTTTCTACTTGCGTGTGTTTTCTTCAGCTGCAGTGCATTGAGCCCTCTCAGCTCAGCCAATGGGAGTTAATCATGTCCTTCTGAGCTGGTAGTTTAGTGTGTGTGTGTGTGTGTGTGTGTGTGTGTGTGTGTGTGTGTGTGTGTGTGTGTGTGTGTGTTCAGATCTGAGTGTGACACAGAAGCGCATCCCGAACCCAGGTCAGTTCTTCAACCCGGATCTGAACGCGGCGCAGAAGCAGGCCGTCAGACGCATCCTGAGCGGAGAGAGTCGACCCACACCGTATGTGCTGTTTGGACCGCCCGGCACCGGCAAGACCATCACACTCATAGAGGCCATCCTGCAGGTCATTACACACACACACACACACACTGCAGTCATACAGCACATTTACACTGCAGTTACTCCTGTAGAGGATGCTTCACTCTAACACTGCTCTCAGATGAGGACTGCAGATGCACTGTCAGTCTGCAGACGCTGTGTGTATGTGTGTGTGTGTGTGCAGGTTCATCACCGTATCTCCTGCAGTCGTGTGCTGGTGTGTACTCCCTCTAACAGCGCAGCTGACCTGATCTGCATGCGTCTGCATCACAGCGGCTTCCTGCACAGCGCCAGTCTGGCTCGAGTCAACGCCACCTGCAGGCCAGAGGAGGTACTGCGCCATCCACACTTCATTTACATTTCCAATTAATTGCATCAGTGAAGCAGACGTGTCTGTGTGTTAAATTCACCTCTTCCATGTGTTAAACCTCGTGTGTTGTGTTGTGTAGTCTATGTCGGAGGAGTTGCGTCAGTACGCTCGAGCTGGAGAAGACATCCGACACGCCAGTTTTCACCGCATTGTGGTCAGCACCTGCTCCAGCGCTGGAATGTTCTACCAGATCGGCCTGCGGTACACACACACACACACACACACACACACACTGATAATTACTCCTCTGCAAGTGAAGGGATTCCAGACCTTGAGTTTCTGTCCTCATGTTGAACGCAGAAGATGTTTTGAAGAATGTTGGAAACGGGTTGCCAATGATATCCATGGTGGGAACTGGAATACTATGACTTTTTCTCCAGTATATCTTCATTTGTGCTCAACTGAAGTTCGTTTTGGCCGAAATAGACACTAACAGAAAGAGAGTCTGTTTGCTTCCTGAATGAATCTTTTTCTGAACGAATCATTTGAGTCAGTGATTCAATGATCCATTCAGGAAAACGGTTGGTTGATTTGTTTATAAATGACTCCTGACAGCAGTGAGGCTTGATGTGTGCGTGTGTGCGTGTGTGCGTGTGTGCGTGTGTGCGTGTGTGCGTGTGTGTGTGTGTGTGTGTGTGTGTGTGTGTGTGTGTGTGTGTGTGTGTGTGTGTGTGTGTGTGTGTGTGTGTGTTCTTGTTTTTATATCCCGGTGGGGACTTAAACCTGACTGCACACAGCCTCATGGGGACTCATGTCACCGTGGGGACCTAAATTGAGGTCCCCACGGGCAAAGCCTCACTAGCCCCTCCCAAATAGTGTTAGGACACACCCCATGCATTTTCTCCAATGTCCTCTTGGGGATCATTTTCAAGAGAATATTCTGTGTGACTGTGTATCTATGCGCCCCTGGGGGTCACACAGAATATTGCAGTCCCCACCACGTCATTGTTCTGGAAAAGTGTGTCACTTTGTCTCCACTCTATAGCGCCCCCTTACTTGTCTTCAATTATTACATTAACTGTTGATTGACCAGCATAAAAACTATTTAATACATTACATTACAAGGCATCAACTGATTAGAATATATTAGATATGTTAAAAAATTATGCTCTTTATGCAATTTATTGTAGATCTAACAACAGATTCCAAATATCCATTATGTGTTCAGGATATAAATATCCATTATTGATAAATAAATCAAAAGGAGCATAGCCAGTATTTCACTCTTGTATTAATACATTACCAGTTAAGGTTAAAATATTTTAGTGTGGTTTATTGTAATACTCAGTTCATATGCAATGGTATTACTGTATGCATCTATATTTAAAAAACTAAAGTTTGGCTTTGCCTAGATTAGCCTACATTTTATTAAAATAAACACAGGGTTTATTTCTTCCTTCAGACTTTAATGAGAAAATCACTATTGACTGTAAATGAGAACACAGAGAACAGACTTGTGTCCTTATGGAGACCTATAGCCAGGTTAGCTTGGAAGAATGAATGATGCGAGAACACAGAACATAAACAAAATATACCTGGCCCGGCTGAACCATGTTACTAATAAACATGGGTCAAAAAATTAAGTTTTGACCTACTGTTAGGTTGAATTGGTCGGCTACAGTAGGCTACATCTGTCTTTGTGAAGTTTAAGCATGTGAACAATGTGAAATAAATAGATCTGAATAAAGTTTAAAAACCTGTTCCAGCATCAAGACAGGGCTGCTATAGGGAATGAGCAAGTATAGGGGCAATGGCTGATTCAAGCATGCTATAGTGTCTGCGTTACACAAGGAGCAGCAAAAAGTCCAAAGTGCAGGACCGGTCATCACAGTACACAAGTTTTAGCTTAGTCCTTTTAGCAGAGCTGTTAATGGATATAGCATCTGCTTCAAGAGGGCCAGTACTTCTTACATCAGGTGCCTGGACATGATGGGCTTCTGCCATAAACAGAGCAGCACATTGACTTCTGTGATTCCAAATGTTAAATGTCTACAGGGACCAAATCGTTATGGTTTTTTACCCTCACAAGGGTTACATAAATCCTGGAAATAATGAACAATGTCTCTTTATCACAATAGTCTATGGGAATTTACATGTACAGTAGATTTACATACATAAAACATTTTATTTCTAAGTTAAGGATTTCTGTATATTCTTTCAAGAATTATGGGAGTATTAAATTATGGAAGACACTTTTATGCCATCCTAAAGGTGGATCTAGCTTAAGAGAAGGCAGTAGCAACAGAAGTGCTGACATGGTTTCAGACCTTGTCTAGAACATTACAACTAAGTGTGAAAAGAGAGATAGTTTGCTTTTATTTTAAGGATGCCGTTAATGAGCTTCAAAATTAATACAGACTGTTTCTCAGGACATCAAAAAGAGCAACAGCTCTGAATCACTTTCTGTTCTGTTTTACACCTTTCATTTCAATCACTTCTAAGTATCTAAGTAAACTGTGCATTTAAATAACACATTAATAACAGTAAACAACTTCAGTTACTTCTGGTGTTGTGTTGAAATAATTTGAAACTAGCAGGAAGAATCAGGTTCATGGACCTACAGTATGAGGCCATCTTTAGATGTCAGCTCTCTCCCTCCACACAGTAAAGTGTAGATAGGATACAAGGCCGGCTGGAACTGCAAATACACATCAATGCAGAAGCATTTTTTATGACACTGTATAACAATAATTTATATTTTTACAGTACTGTGACGGTTAGGGTGGTTGTAGACATTAATGAAATACTATTTATTGGGTAATTTAATAGATAATATAAATCATATTCGTTAACTTCCGGCCACAAACGTATCTGATCCAGCAACAACCCCTCCACACTCTTGCTTCACTCGCTCTGCTGCTAGACTCTCTTTAAGAGCAGTGTAGGTGCTGTGAGGCTCTCTGGAGCTACCATCACGTAAGCTATTATACCTGCTCAGGAATATTCCCACAAACCATTTCATTTTGCCACACTTTCTATTAGATAGGCCTGTGATGTGCTGGTATCAGTAGTTGAAGATGAACAAACCATTTTAAGGGCCTTGCATGTATTTAGGCCTGTTTGCCTTAAAGAATACCATAAAGATGTAGTTAGATGGTATTACATGCTCATATTAAATTGACTGGACATATTAAAGAGTTTTGATAATGATGTTCAGATAAGTTGCAATAAACAGTAGTTTATTCCCTTTTAATAATAAAGTAATGGATGTATGTAGGTGTGCATGGTCAATGCATCACATCTAATACATTTATGTGGTCCAAAATGTTAAATTACCAAATGTTGGTATTATAATAAAACATAATGGACACATAATGGCAGTTTATTCCGCTATCGCGACCCCAATCAGGGACTAAACATGAATAAATGAATGGAAACATAATAAAACACATGTTGTATTATTTACACCCTGACAGCAGGATTGAATGCCTTTATTTATTACAAGTGTTTGTAATAGTTAAAGATTTTTTTTTTGTGAATTCTTTAAAAGTTCTAAATGGGATCCATTTATTTATGTTGTCAGAATACAGCATTTAATAATAAGGGGGTTCTTTGTATCTTAATTATAGCCTAACTTTTTTTCGTTAAGCTATTAAAATTCCCTTTAACCATTATGCATTTATTTAGTTAGAGCAAATATGTTCGGGTAATAAGCTGAATAATTTCGAGTAAAAGTTCGACTGACACATTAGAGCTGTCAGTGCTGCATTGCTGCTGAAGGCCATCCGCTGTATATGCATGCGCCAGACTGTGGTTCAGTCGGCGACCCGCGCTAAAGCAGCGCGGGAGTGTGACATTACACGTGACCGGAGATTTTGCGTCCCCACCGCGACCATCCCCTCCCCCCCACACACACACCTGCGACACAGCAGGACGGGGTCAGAGAGGATGCTGTGAGTAAAGGCGAGAAGACGTCAACATGTCTGAAGGACAGGTAAGTTTATGATTTGTACGATCACTTCAATATATTCGAATGTTTATGTTTATGTATTGTTTGCAACTATATTATATCATAAAAATCGCGTTATTTTATGTCTCAAGCGCTTTTGATAATCGGCATAATCTCGAAGCTGCTTTGCAGAAAGTACAGATTAATGTATCAAACTGACAATAATATTAGTTAGGGTAACTTTAACTGTAACGTTAAAGTTTGATTCTTACGATCGCGTTTTAAGCCAAACGTTGGAATTGCTAAGAGATTTTGCAATTTAACTGTACATTAAACGTTTAACTTACTGTATTTGCGTACATTTACGTATAATCTTCGTTTACTTTTGAAATATTGTTTGAATTCATGTTCTTGCCAGGCTGCATATTTTTACCAAGATGTTTTGATCATTGTTGTTATTGTTAACGTTAGCGGCCTGCACGTGCAGCAGGCCTATGGCCAGGCAAAATCTATTTACTTTATCCACAAAAATAGGAATGTTGTTCTTCAGTAATGCAAGAGACAATTTAAATTAATTCAGTACAATATTTCTAGTTTTATAAGGGAGTTTTATAGATTAAAAAAATGCTAATTTTCAGTCAAATGTCATGAATATGTCTAGTCTTATTTCACAGTGTTGAATATTTAATTATTGTCAAATTATACTACAGTATTGCAGTTGTAATGACAGTATAAGGTAATGTTAGAGCATGATGTTTGACTGATTATCACACTTGTGCTTGCAGGGCGATAAAAGTGACAGATACTCTGGATGCACAGGTAACGTTAAGATCATGAATTGTCCTGTTAGCTAGTACTCAAAATAATCCTTACATATGAGTCATACTCCACTTTTTGAGCCAGACTAACCTGAGTTTAACTTTGTTAGAGCACAACCTTTAAATAAAAGAAATATCCAGCATAATCGTGCATTATTTTAATGGTTAACTAAACATAGACATTATTTTTTAAGTGTTCTGTGTGTTGTTGATAAGGCTTTTGCTAAGTCTTCTGGATTTGTTATCCTATAGTGATATTTATTTTAAGGGTTTTAGAACTGTAACTAGTACAAGGAAACAAACCAAAAATGTATTGAAGTTTTACTGAAAGGAATGTTTTACTTTAGTATGAACAGCCATATTGGCATTGTTCATTGTCAACCTGAATAACATTCCTGTCATCTGTGACAGAATTTGCAGTGGATGAGGTGACAGCTTGTGCTAAAGAAGAGACAAAGGTAAGCAGCCACTAGTGATTCATAGAACTGTATGTTTCAACATCTAAACTCTCCAAAGCCATCACAAGTCATTAGCCGCATTTCTATGGAGCTAGATTTGTTTTTTTATTATTCAATCAAAAATATTTAGTTTTAAAGTAAAATTAAGTATGTTGTAATTAAAGAATTAAAGATTTCAAATAAAAAACATGTTTATTTAAAAAACTTATGTCAATGATAATAAAATATTTTGGATTGCAAAAATAAACACTTGTCCTATTATGCAGTTACCACAATTTTCATTGCATACTCATTAATTTTGCTCTCTTTTCTGCTGTCTTTTATTGCACATCTAGAATCTTTGCTTGCAGGTTGAAAGATTTTGTTTGTGAGTTGAAAAGTTTTGAACCCTTGAATGCCGGGGTTAAATTTGTGTCTTTATTACTCAAACAAACATATGAAGTTTGACCAAAACTAGGTAGAATGCCATTAAAAAATTAAAGATTTAAAATAATAAAAAAACATTTATTTAAAAAAATTCACACTGCAAAAAATAAACTATTGCCATGTTATGCGGTTACCACCAGATTAATGCATTGTGTGCTCATTTATTTTGCTTTCGGTTTTGTTTTATTTTTTGCGAATCTAAAATTTTTGCTTTTGAGTTGAAAAGTTTTGCGAGTTGAAAACTGCAGCTCAGTGGGCGGGATCTTCTGAAACACCTTATTCTATTAGTCATCTTGATTGAGGTCACCGGTTGGCCACGCCCATTACATTTTCGCGAGGTTGGAATGGACTGCCGTGCCTTCTGTGACAGGAGCGAGCTATGGCGAGCAGCAGGTCTTCTTTAAGGTAGGTTAACTGAAACTGTATAATAACTTGTGTATTACCATACATATTTCCCATCTAAATATGTTACGACTGCTAGTATTAAACTCTGTCTAGTCAGATTAGCTGTATGTCCACCAATATAATCTTGATGCAGATGCGATGGAGAACACAGTTGTGCACGTCTCAGCTGTGCACATACTTTTGAACACATGTATTGTTTTATTTTTATATATATATATATATATATATATATATATATATATATATATATATATATATATATATATATATATATCTTATATCTCTAATATATATATATATCTTGCACATATTTCATCTAATGTTAGTCAATCGAGAGTATTCATCAATATCACTGACTAGACAGAGTTTAGGAAAATGTGGATGGTAATATACAAGTTATTATACTTACCTTGAAGAAGACCTGTTGCTCGCTCTGGTCACTAAAGGAGTCCAGTACAATCGCGTGAAAACGTAATATATATATATCATGAGATGGACTGTAAACTCATTTTTAAAAGGTAGATTTAGGTCGCTGCCACGATTTTATGTTAAATTATAGCTGACAGGCATTTTTTAACATCCCTACTACTGCTGTATTATTACTTAAACCGTATACCGTATAAAAAATACGTATATGTTGGCAAATGCACTACTAAATAAATGTATCTTCTACACATATCTTCCACATAAAAATATAATTTATACAGACACATGCTATAGTGCTTTACTATACTGCAGTAAAGTGTATTATACCATTTATGTAACAGTATTTTTGTTATTAAAAGCTACAGCTGGGAAATATTTTAGCTGAATTAATAAAATAAAATAAAACATTTATATTTCTTCAATGCAAAATAAATTCCAGAAAGGGAAACAATAAATGTATAAAAAAATATATTTAAAATCACTTATAAAAAGTCAAAATCTACTATTGTCCAAATCCGACACAATTCCAGAAAATAATTCAACACACATCAGGTGGTGATTGAAGAGTTTAGTGAATAAATGTCTGGTCAGTCAGTGCAGATGTTGATGTCTAAGTAGACAATGCAGATGGAGACGCCTGTGGAATCATTGTGGATGTTGATTCGTTGATTTAAGACAGTGTAGATGTAAACGTCTGTGGAGTCAGCGCAGATGTGGACATCGGAGGAGTCAAAGCAGATGTTTTACGCCCGCTAAGACTGAGTGATCAACCTGTAAGGATAAATTGAAGAAACAGATGAGAAAATTGTTCTGATTAATGTAATATTTATAATCCACATATCTCTCGTGTCTATGTATTGTTGTTTTATAAATACATTTTTACTTTACAACTGATTTATACCATTTCCTTTAAAGACCAAATATTTGCAATAATGCCTAAACAAATTATATAGCGAAGATCACCTGCAAACTGCCCTGTTACTTTTCAAAACGACTTCAACATTGTATATTGTGTTACTAACATTTGTAAACTCTTTACTAGCATGGTTTATCACTCAGTAACTGAGCATTTTTTAAGGAAATCAGAAAGCTTATTATGAAGTGTGCACCTCTCCAACGTTAATTCTTTACTAACATAATTGTTCCTGATATATATATATATATATATATATATATATATATATATATATATATATATCTCCAGTAAAATCATTAATTACTGCTTTGTAATAAACCCAAAGATGTTAGTAACACATCAGTTATAATGTTGGGTTAGTGGTAAGTCAGTTTACAAATGTAGCGTGTTGAAGTAGTGCACATTTTACAACAATGTTCCTAATTCCCTCAACTAATGCTTTGCTAGAGATAAATCATGTTAGTAAAAAGTCTACAAACATGAATGACATGCCTGTTGAAGAATGTGAGTTGTTCAGTATTTGCTGCATTAAGTAACATTACTATTTGTATAAGTTTCCGTTAACAAAAATGTAGTATTACTGAATCAATGCTGTTTATTTAGTTATGTTATCTAGTCAGTGAACAAATACATTATTGTATTTGTCCATAAACATTGGCTAATTACATCAAGCTGTTAATATAAGGAGATACAATAGAACATCACTAAGTTAACGTTAACAAAGTTTATGCTAAACAAACTCGTTCACCATCATTTTTTAACTTATGCATTAATATGTTTAGTTAACATTAACAAAGATTAATTATTGCTTAACAGATATCCTGTTCATAATTAATTCAAGTTAACTAATGTATGAACTAACATTTATATGCGAAACGAAATATACTAAATAAATATTTGTCACGTTTGTAATGAAATATACATACACTGAGTTACTACATTTTCTAACAGTGGAGAATAAATATGATGCTCCAGTTCAAAGAGACAGTAGCTTTTGTCTGGAAACTAACTGGAGATTAATGGTTGCCGAGAATGTATCCCAGTCTGTTTGCAGACCTACTGTACACCTGGCCATCATCTACAGACAAAAAGCCTGACTTTAATAATACATCAATGTATATTTTCCAAAATACACTGGCCTTGCGTTGCCCTTTACAACTGTACAGTACTGATGGCCGACAGCTAATGTTAGTTTATCGAGAGAATTCAAAAATATTACTGACTAGACAGAGTTTAATACTAGCAGTCGTAACATATTTAGATGGGAAATATGTATGGTAATACACAAGTTATTATACAGTTTCAGTTTACCTACCTTGAAGAAGACCTGCTGCTCGCCATAGCTCGCTCCTGTCACAGAAGGCACGGCAGTCCATTCCAACCGCTCGAAAATGTAATGGGCGTGGCCAACCGGTGACCTCAATCAAGATGACTAATAGAATAAGGTGTTTCAGAAGATCCCGCCCACTGAGCTGCAGTTTTCAACTCGCAAAACTTTTCAACTCAAAAGCAAAAATTTTAGATCCGCAAAAATAAAACAAAACCGAAAGCAAAATAAATGAGCACACAATGCATTAATCTGGTGGTAACCGCATAACATGGCAATAGTTTATTTTTTGCAGTGTGAATTTTTTTAAATAAATGTTTTTTTATTATTTTAAATCTTTAATTTTTTAATGGCATTCTACCTAGTTTTGGTCAAACTTCATATGTTTGTTTGAGTAATAAAGACACAAATTTAACCCCGGCATTCAAGGGTTCAAAACTTTTCAACTCACAAACAAAATCTTTCAACCTGCAAGCAAAGATTCTAGATGTGCAATAAAAGACAGCAGAAAAGAGAGCAAAATTAATGAGTATGCAATGAAAATTGTGGTAACTGCATAATAGGACAAGTGTTTATTTTTGCAATCCAAAATATTTTATTATCATTGACATAAGTTTTTTAAATAAACGTGTTTTTTATTTGAAATCTTTAATTCTTTAATTACAACATACTTAATTTTACTTTAAAACTAAATATTTTTGATTGAATAATAAAGAAACAAATCTAGCTCCATACATTTCCACTGTTGGGCTAGTGCGAGCCAGGGCTTTTATCGGGCCGGGCTGAGCCAATAGTCCGAGAGCTTGAGCAGTGAGGCTGAAATTATGTCGCGTTTCCACTGTCAGGCCAATGACTCGCAGTGCAGAATGCAAACCTATTAAATGCATTAAGTGATGTATACACATAGGCCTATGTATATTTATTCATTATATTAGTTTACTTGCTGGCCGACTGCTGGCATCGTGCATCGAGTGGTCTCGCCACTAACAGAGGGATGACCGAGCGCACCAGATTGAAACGAACCCTGGAGCGGTTCGATTGTAGTGAGAAAGCGATCCAATCCGAGCGCGGTTATATCACAGTGTTTTATGGATATGTAATAGGCTTACGGCTATATGAAGAGAGAATTATGAGTATGTCGGGAAGTTTCGCGAGTCTCCGGATGCCCGCAAACGAGTGATGATCTCTGGGTAATCTCGCGTCTCCCTCCCAGTCCTCAAATAGGCATCGTTGCGCACCCTTCTCACCCCTCCCCACCGCGTCTCTCCTCAGACACGTCGCGCACACCCTGTCAATCACCACCAAACCACCACCTCTCCTGACAGCTGAGCGGGACGCTGCAAAATAAACCCTGACACTCTGACCAATGTGAGGAGTGTTTACTCGCACGTGACTTGTTTTAGCTCTTTTGGTCCGATTAGAAACTTTGCAGTGTGAAAGTGAACCGCTCCAAGAGCAAAGAGCAACAATGTAACAATTTTAATCTCTGTTTCAGAACAACTGAATCGATTCACAGGTGTGAACGCACCCTTAAATAAAAAGGTGCTTTAAAAACTTCTGACGTTGTTATAATTGTGAATAAAATTCATTCTGTGCACTGCTTTTATGATTTGCCCTTTACTTGCTTTCATTATTTTTCTATTCTATATGTTCTATATTATATATTTTTATATCCTGAGGATGAAGTGAAAATATGTTTTGTTTCGACTGCTAATATTTTCTTAAATACATGTGTGACACATTTACTGGTAATTTACTTAGTAGGTATTCTGTGCCATTACTGAATAATGTTCTCAGTTGTACTCATATGTTTGTAGGAGGCAAGAATCATAAAAAACTGCAGCCGACTAGCAAGGACTTGCAGGAACCGCACAGAACAAAGAGTAAGCTGTTTTTTAAAATGTCTTCTGAAATAAGTTGCCCTTTCTGTTTTTCTTCTAAAGTTTATTCATGTACATGCAAGGAAGACGTCACAAACGGATTTCCTTCTAGTCATTATCCATGAATTCAATCAATACTGCCTGCTTCATACTGCGGGCACTTTTATATAGGGGCAGCAGTAATATTACATATACTGTTTAATTAAAGCCTTAAATCATGTTGTTGACTCACAAAGTTGATGCAGAATCACAAAAAAGTGCTGCATTTGCAGGTACAGTACAGTAAAAAAGTCATAATTAGTCATTTTTTAGCTACTGCTTTTGATCTGTCAAACCTTAGAATCGTATGTAAATGTGGTTTTCTTTGCAGCTGCTTAACTGATTTGAATGTAAACAAATAAAAATCAGTTTCTGAAATTATCTGATTTTTGATAGCATAACATATTCGTTAGCATATGAAAAGTGGCCTGCATGCAGAAGCTCACAAATAACTATTAACTAAAAATTTTAGACATCTTGCTGTAATTTACGAGAATAGTTAAACTTACATGGTGACTAATTGCAAGCATTTTTTTCCTTTTATTGCTGGGTGATGTAAACATGACAGATTGTCAGCCATCAACTAAATTTTAGCAAAAATGTGTATACAACTTTAAAAACAATGAGACACACTGAAGACCATGAATTAGTTTTATTTGGTCTTTAAGTCTTTTTTTCACTAATTATGTTTTAAATTTTATTCAGGATCTTCACAAAACGAGAGAAGAAGGTGGTCTTTGGAGGAGATCAAGGCCGTGGAGAAGACAATGATGGAATTCATAATGTCTGGAAAGGTTCCTGGTAAAGCCCAGTGCATGAACTGTATCGAAAGTTCCCCAGCAGCACTTCAAAATAGAAGTTGGGAGGGGGTGAAATTTTATGTAAAAAATCGCATTGATTCCCTAAAGAAAAAATTGTGAAAGGTAAGGACCTTCATCTAATTATTTTTTTCGTGTCTGCCGGAAGAAAGAAAATTTATTACTTAAAAAAATGTGAAAGGTAGGTGAAAGGGCCTTCACCACTGTTTTTTCTTCATGATTGTTGAAAGCAACAAGTTTGATTTCATTAAAGCAAAAAAATGTAAAAGGGCCTTCACCAGTTTTGTCTTTGTTAAAGGCAACATGTATGTGAATGTTGTTTAAGCAAACTCAACATGCATCTGCTTAAAGAGCAGTATACTAAAACTTTCATATTAACATTTAAATAAATGTTTAAAACACTAAAACACTTCCGAGTTGTATTGAGTTTTTACATTCTCGTAAATTTGGCTATGTCTCCGTTAATTTTTATGCGTATCTCAGAATATCTAATAAAAAAAATGCTTGATAGAATGCCAAGATGCTCATACATTATTTAAATGCACATTAAAACAACATATGTGTACAACTGAGCAGGATAAACATTTTATTTTATTTAAAAAAAGCTAAGGCTTTTTTCTGTTTACACCCTTAGAAATGGTCTATTGTAATATAACATAGAATAAACAGAGAACGCAAGATAAAAGTAAAATTCAATAAAATATAAATGCACACAATTTTCCCTTATAAATAACTCTTTAATAGTTGTCTAAATGTAATTTGTAGTCTTACAGTGACTTATTATAAAAATATGATAATATACTGGTATGTCATATTGACACCTGGTGGTTCCTTGTGGTAAGACAAAATAGCGACGTCCCCACAAGAATAGAAAAACCTGACAAAAATTCACTTTTTTAAACTTCAGAATTCTTGATAAAAAATTATTGTTTTTATGATAAAAAAATCCCCTGGACACATATGAGTTAAAATTATGGCTTAATTGTATTTAGAAATTGCTGTCCCCATAGTTAACCTTCTAGTCACAAGTCCCCATGGGGCACAAAAACAAGTATGTGTGTGTGTGTGTGTGTGTGTGTGTGTGTGTGTGTGTGTGTGTGTGTGTGTGTGTGTGTGTGTGTGTGTGTGTGTGTGTTTCAGTGTTGGTCACTTCACTCATGTGTTTGTGGATGAAGCCGGTCAGGCCACTGAACCCGAGACTCTGATTCCTCTGAGTTTACTGTCTGAGACCAGCGGACAGGTACACACATATACATGCACATATATATACACACTTGGGCAGGTCAGGGTGATTAGGCAAGGCATTGTATAACAGTGGTTTGTTCTGGAGACACTAATATTGCTGAAGGGTGAATAATATTGAGCTTAACATGACTCTAAAACTGCTTTTATTCTAGCCCAAATAAAACAAATCAGACTTTCTCCTGAAGAACAGATATTAGAGGAAACACTGTGAACAACTCCTCAATCTGTTCAACATCATCTGTTGTTGTTTATTATTATAATCGTATCTTATTCATATTTTTGTAATATTTACGTATATTTGTAATATTTAACTGTGCGCGTGTGTGTGTTTCTGTGTGTGTGTGTGTGTGTGTGTGTGTGTGTGTGTGTGTGTGCTGCAGATTGTTCTGGCCGGAGACCCGAAGCAGCTGGGCCCGGTGGTGAAGTCCAGGCTGGCGTCAGTGTTTGGTCTGGGTGTGTCTCTGCTGGAGAGGCTGATGGGAAACTCCCTGTACACCTGCGGAGAGAGAGGATTCAACCCCCTGCTGGTCAGCACACAGCATTACACTGCACTGTTACTTCACCATCACCTGTCGACTGTGATGAGCAGATGATTAGCTGTGTGTGCGTGCGTGCGTGTGTGTGTGTGTGTGTGTGTGCTGCTTTAATCCATAATCACACTGTCAGGGTGACCCCAATGGACAGTTCACCTTATGTTGATTATATATATATGTGTGTTCTCTTCATGTCGGGTCATAAGAAAGATCTTAAACACACAGAGCTGGAGTTGATCTGGTCGTGTGTAAAGAATCGGCTCTGTTTACTTCAGGTTATTTGGGGTCAAACTGACCCCACATTGAACATGAACAGGGAAAGTGGAAGACATGTTTATTTTTGTTTTTAATCTCTCACACACACACACACACACACACA